>NC_136956.1:11089037-11138404 GCF_032717465.1 Coenobita brevimanus
TTGCCTCACACCCAAGAGATCTAGGCCAGACTGAGATACTCCATCACCAGATACACATCACAGGACCCCCCATATGCCAGCCAGGGCACAGGTAAAATCTGGTACAGCGACAAGAAGACCAACAAGTTCACGATATGCTGAGTGCAGGGATTGTGATGCCCTAAGAGAGCCCCTGGTCTTCCTGCATAGTGCTGGTGAAAAAGAAAGACAGTTAACTATCGACAACTCAATGATGTAACCATCAAAGATGCCATCCCCCTATCTCGAATCGACGACTCATTGAACTCACTGTATAGTGTCCGATGGTTCCCCACTTGGGACCTTCAGTTGGGCTACAGGCAAAAATGCCAATTCAAGAAGAACATTGACAGAAAACTGCCTTCTTCAGCAGATAGGGACTATTCTATGAGTTCAACGTCCTCCCTTTGGTCTCTGCAATGAACCAGCCACCTTCTCCAGGTTAATGGGCTCAGTGCTCGAGGGCTAATATGAGAAATTTGTTTGCCCTACCTGGATGATGTTATAATGCTTGGACGAACATGGAAAGGGCATCTCCAACATTTAGGGCAAGTGGTGGGCTGCAAACTGAAGTCCTCGAAATCCAACCTCGCCCAAGAACCAGTTGCATTCCTTGGCCATATCATCTCCCATGAGAGGCTAGGCCAGGATCCCGACAAGCTCTGCACCATTGTTGAACTAACCCCACCTGCCGACATAAAAGGAGTCCGTGCCTTCCTAGGCTTGGCCTCATATTACTGGAGCTTTGTCAAGGACTTCGCCACCATTGCCAAGCCACAGCACGACATGATGAACGAAAGGTGAAACCTTCCAGTGGTCTACCCCCAGAATTGAGGCTTTCGAAAACCTCAAACACCACCTCACCACAGCACCAATAGTCGCCTTCCCTGACTACACACAACCTTTTTGGTTGTATACTGACGTCTCCATAGTCAGAAGAAGCACTGTCCTTGCTCAGGTTAGGAAAGGAAAAAAACACATCATTGCTTGTGCCAGCAGGACCCTAAACCCTTCTGAAACCAACTATGTAGCCACAAAACATGAATGCCTCAGAGTAATCTGGGGACTCAAACACTTCCGGTTCTACATCTCAGGGGTCCCACTCACAATCATCACGGACCATCAGTCCCTGTCATGGCTGAGGAGATTGCAAACAACCGACACTTTCTTAGTAAGTCAGAGAGAAACCAATGAAGAATTCGATTTCAACATTGTGTGCCGCCCTGGCAAACTGCATACCAATACAGATGCTTTGTCGAGGCTTCCCCAGAAATCACTCACCAAACTACAAAAAAAATGCAACACATTGCTTCACAGAAAACGTTACTGGCATAGTGGGAGACCTGAGTGGATGCCATCCACCACCTTCAACAGTCCTAGCCCTGCCTTGGCGGCACACAGACGTGTGTGCCCCCTGCCTTGGGCATTTGTGTGGCATTCTGGGCTATCCTTCCTACACATTATGCAGTGTTAATAACAGTAATACCCGCCAAGGTCAGGGTTAAGGGTAAGGGGAAGCACAAAGCCAAACCAAGGCAGGGTGGCAACCCCTCCCCCCAGTAGCGCAACACAAACCACTACTACACCAAGTGCTGCCCCCCCGACTCTTGTATGCCGTTGCACACACTTCCCCCCCAGACATTGATGCCCCCCCACACCTCGGCCCCAGTTGTTGGTGATCCTGCTGCATCGAACGAACCTACTACTGGAACAATTAAATGCATCAAGTTCCATGCTGGTGGTGGTGATGATGATGATGCTAGTGCTTCAAGTATCCTAACAAGGGGGCGTGCTGTACTGGCAGTCACCGACCCCAACATCCTGGCTTCAAGTACCAACCACTCAGAACGAACTTCCGCCATAAATTCACACCCCTCCAGCCCTGATGACCCTGCCTTTACCCTCACCAGCAGCACCTTGTGGCCAATACCCCCCTCCCTGGCCCCGGCTCCCTCCTGTCATACCATGAGACCAATATGTGCACCTGGCATTCCTCTCCAGATGCACATCTGCTGTCCTCGCACCAGCGAGCATCCACCCACCACCTCATCACTCGACACTCTGAAGCTGTTTGCCTTATGTCTCCTGCACCTCATAACATCTATGTCCACAGGAATTATCCTGGTCTCATCAAAACAATTATCCCAATCTCATCAAAACTCTAACAACTGAGGGGCTTTTGGACATTAAATTTATACTTCATGATGCCTTAATTCAAACATACACGCTGCTAGAGTTTTTAGTCAAATGCCTGACAGCTGATTGTTCTGTTACAGTCCTGCAGAACTACTTGGTGTCAAATGGGCACGTCGCCTGTACAACTCTTTGGAAGAACCCATCAACCGTGCCATTGTTGTATGGAAGGGAGAGGACTCTCCCCCTCCTGAATACCGCTATGAGCTACTCCTTTCCCATGTACCTTCGTTGAGGCCACACCATCAGAGCCCTTGTGTTATCGCTGTTATGAGTCTGGCCACATCTCACGCTACTGCCGGTCTGAGAACGGTGTGATCTGTGCAGTGGCCCCCATTTAACCACAACCTGCCCTGTCAGTTACTCGGCCACTGTTCACTCTCCCAGTCCCCGTGCACCTGGCCCCACTCATCTGAGTACCCAGAACTGTCCCTACCACCCATGTCACCAGCCCTCACTGACCCCTTGACTGCCAACCCTCGTCTCCTACATTCACCAAAGTTCCAGTGACCCCGGTGTGGGCGTGTGGGCATCACCGCATGGCACCAGGATTGCCCAAGTCGTCACTCAGCCAGCCCTGCCCTTGCTCCCGCCCCCACCGCCACCCCTGCTCTGATCATCAGCCGATACACCTTCCCGACTCTGGTTCTACATCATGCCCCCCTGCTCCCTCCCCCTCAGTCCCTGTCCCTCCCCATGTCCTGCAACAAGCTGCTCACCCCTCCCTCCCTCACCCCCTGCCGCACCCATCAGACCATCAACTGTGACTCCTGCAACTACAGTACAAGGAACTACGCAGTCTTCTTTTTTATGTACTCCCTCACCTTGATATTCCTTCTCTGCCTACTCCACAGCTCCCACAGACCAACTCCCATGAAACTACCACCGCTACTGTTATCCCTGTTCCTTCCCTCCCTCCCGTCTCACCACCACCCAGCTTTGTCCCTCCACCTGTGTCCCAGCCTCACTCTTTCACACAAGCCTCCTCTGTCTGTACTCCCTCACCCACTCCTTTCCCCCATACATCCTCGCCTCTCTGCCACCCTATCCCCTCCCCCTCCCTTCCCCTCTCTCCCTCTCTCCTGGTAGCTGCACATATGGGACCTCCCTCTCTCGTACCTCCCCACCCACTCTCCTCCTCCTTTCCCTAACTTCCCCAACCATCCGTTCCCCAACTCTCTCGTGACATTTCTCCGCTTCCCCCCTTGTACTAATGGCTCCCAAACCCAGACAATATAAAATGTTATCTTGGAACATATGGAGCGTCCACCGCCATCTGGCTGACCTCTCTCATTATGCTTCATCTCATCATCCTGCTGTTATCGACTTTCAGGAGGCTTTCCCTCATTCTCGTCACCCCAGACCCCCACCCAGACTTGGGGAATGCCACTGCTATCATACCCATTCTGGTCAAGGCCTGGTTACATACATTTGTCACTCTATTCCTCACACCCTCATTACCATATCACCTACCTCTTCTCACTCCTACCTCTTTCACTTATTTTGCCTCACTGTCAACGATGCCTCTTTGTATGTATGTAACGTCTATCTCACTCCAACTGGGGTTGACCCCACCACTTTACCTACCTGCTGCTCCTCACCTATCTTTTACCTGGGCGATTGTAATGCCTCTCATCTGTCATCTAGCAGTTCCCGTGCGTCTCCTGCTGGTCATCGTCTCCATGACTTTGCCAATAACCATCATCTGCATCCATTCTCCACTCCTCAGCCCACTCATGTTGGGGGAGGCTATCTCGATCTCGTCCTTGGTAGCAACGTGGTACAACATGCTGTCACTGTTGACATTGTCCCTACTCTTATCTCCGACCACAATAATGCCATCCTTGCCATGTACTCCATTCCCATACTACACTTCCAGCACCATCATGTCAGGAAAAAGATTAATATCCCTATTCCGCTGCAACCCACTTTCAAGGACATGCTAACCACCTGGTTTGCCAGTCATTCATTCACCACATCAGCTGAACTTTACACCTCCCTAGTTACCATAGTACAGACCTTCTATGATCATTATGTGCTGCAAGTCAATCATGTGAAAACCTCTGCTCGCCAGGCTGGGGAGTGGGTAAGGGATCTCCATCTACATGACAGTGAGGAGGAAGTGCAGCGAGCAGCGGCCGTGTACCACGCTGGCCGCACCACTGACAACCTCCACTCCTATCTCATCGCAGCCAGGTCCTTCCGTGACCATAAACACAGTGTTTGCCCGGAGTATTGGCATGACTTTCTCCAGTATATTAATGTACACACTCCTAAATCTAAGGCTTGGCGGCTTGTTGATAGAGTTGTTCAATCACGTGAGTCCTCTCCCCTCCTCTCCACCACAATCCTGTGGAATATGCCAACAACCTAGTTGACAAATGGTTCACCCAATCTCAGCTGACATCAAGAACCACTACTCCAATTTAAACAACTCCCTCGTGACACGACAAGACCTGGATGAGAACACCAAAATAGTCATCAGAGAACAAGACCCTCTCCATCTCTTGTTTCCAGAGGAATCTGCATTATCACAAAACAACCTACAACAAACAAGCAACACTATGATTTCCAAAATAATCCTACTGTCATCAAAACGCCACATAGGCTCAGCCAACGAAGCAGCCAATCAACAATCAGCTTACCTGATTAGCTTTGCACACCTGCCTCCACCTGAATCGTATATAAGCAGCCACCCAGGACAGAACCATCAGACTTTTATGCTTGGTCGTGAAGAGAGTACATCTACCTTCGTGGGGCTTCCTCACTGGCATTAGTTCTTTTTTTCCACCCTTCTGGTGCTCGATAGGATAGCTAGTTACTCATTTTCCACCCCTCCTTACTAGCTAGGAACAGTAGTTGTCTGTTCCTGTTTATTGAGCCTGCCTTTGCCTACTTGCTCACGGAGGGGTCCCCCCCAGTGATAGCTCTGGGGCGTGAATAAACACGGTTGGGCCACCCTGGAGTGGTTTGAGAGGGTAATCTCATCCTTGGGTGTTTGGTCCCAGGTTGTTTGTCTCTTGCTCGCTTTTCTCCTTCCCACTTCCTCCGCCAGGGGGAAGTGGTCACTATGGCAGACGCCCTTTCTGCCTCCCCCCCCTTCAGGGGTGGTGGTGGTCCCGACCGACCCCCAACTGATCCACGGAGTGACAGCCGCCAGAGAGAACGGTCCTAGACTCGTACAGCTCTTAACATCCCTGTACATAATGCACAGTTCTTCATGCTCCATGCTCTCGGTTCCACTTCCTTGAGCAGTATCAATCCTTTCATCATCAGGAAAGTGATTGACTACTGTGCTGGGGAGGTGGAACATGTATAAAAACTTGCTAATGGAGACTTGTTAATCTAAACCTTCAACTCCTCCCAGGTAAAAGACTTGATGAAACTGCGAAAGTTCCACGAATATGATGTCGAGCCGAGGATCCCGCATGCCATGAATTCCTGCAAAGGTGTCATCACCTGCAGGGATCTCATGGTTATGGAAGAGGACGAGATCATACAGGAACTTGCTCAGCGGACGTAATCGATGCCCAGTTTATTACTAGATATTCCGAAGGTGTGAGGACGAAGACTGCCACTATTGTCTTGACCTTTGGCAAAGGTTCACTTCCAGCCCATGTCAAAATTGGCTACGAAATTGTTAACATAAGGCCATACATCCCTAATCCAATTCGTTGTTTAAGGTGTCAGTTATATGGGCACAATGATAAGACTTCAGCTTCCCAGTCAGTGTATGGCAAATGTGCAACACAGGGGCATGATACTGAACACTGCACATCGGAGACGGTACGTTGTTTTCACCGCAAGGGCACACACACCACATTCTCTAGGGATTGTCCCAAGTGGAAGGAGGAGAAGGAGGTCTGCACGGTGAAGGCAACAGAGGGCATTTCCTACTAAAAGCTAGGAAAAAGGTGAAGGAGTTGCAAGCAACTCCCACGCCGAATAGGTCCTATGCTTCGGCGGTGATGTCCCGTCCCGTGATGTGTTCTGATGAAACATAGACTCACCCTGCACCTGTTCCTCTTGCCACGCACTCTACCTCTCCATCTCGGCCTTCTGTCCCATCCAACTTTCAAACTGACGTCCCTGTTGCAACTTCTTACTCTAAGGCTGCTGCTACCTTTCAGTCAGTCAAGTCTAAACCGAAGTCAGACAACTCTAGTAAGAGTACAAAGGAGTACAAAGGAAACCAAACAGCAACAGACCTTATGGTCCTTTCGAGGCCGTTTGTTACAGAGTAGACTATGATTACGAGATCTAATTCTACATGCTGAAGGATAAGGATACCAAAGCAAGAAGGTCCCCCCGCCTCCAAACCCTCCAGTTAAAACTGGCAAGAGAAAATGAGAAAAACCACCATGCAGCATGGAAAAACTGACATGGAAATTTCATAGGAAAGACTGAAATGGAAAAGTTACTTTCTATAATACTTTGTCTATAAGCTACATGTATGAATAACCTGAATGAGAAAGTTGTAAAGTAAAATGAAAAATCGAATAATAAATAACTCATGACAACATGTACGGGTACGTTGAGTTGACGGGGCGTCTGCAGACACAGTGTGGAAATTGCACAGTGCACAGTGTGGATATTCGTGGGTGGTGCGGCAGCCTTGCCTGGCGCTATTAAGGTAGGCAGCAGCCAATCAGGCCACAGCTCCGTTCATTCCACTGAGACTAGGAACTTTCCCATGCTGGACAAGCACACAAGTCACCTCCTGAAGCAGTGACTCCTGGTACATTAAAAAAATCCCGATGGTGGTCACGTAACTAACAGGGACCCTCAGTGATCCACAGCCCATCACAGGTTGAAAGTATGAGTAGTGACCGTTAACTCAGGGCTATCTGTGCATATACTATATTTGCATTTAATAAACTGAGCCAGGCTCTAAAAAACTAAAATAAAATAAAATAGAAAATTATACATACACAAGTATTTTAAGGAGTAATCATATTAAGCTGGGGGTTAGATGCCAAATACTTACCCAGGAGACCTTTAAAGGTATGTACTGTATTACAGTTTACTACGTTGGAGGGTAATTTATTCCATACATTTACAACTCTATTGAAGAAGAAACGCTTAGCTTCATGCGACTGGAATCGTTTGCCAATTATTTTATGCCCATTGCTTCTAGTGTAATTCAAGTGATCAACTGTGAAGTATTTATCGACAGCCATGTTATCATGTCCTTTGAATATCTTGAATACTTGAATTAAATCTCGTATCCTCCGTTTTGTTAGGGTAAAGAGATTCAGGGCTTATTCCTCGTACGGTTTATTTCTCAGTCTAGGTATCATCTTTGTCATCCTTCGCTGCACTCTTTCAAGCTTTTCCATATCCTTGTTATAATACAGCGACCAAAATTGAACGCAATACTCCAAGTGTGGGTGTACTAAGGAATTATACAAAGTGAGGAAAATATTATCGGATTTATATTCAAATGACCACACTCACAAAACAACCGTCCTCATGTTCTTCCTTCTCCTGGTCCAGCGAGAGAGAGAGAAAGGATAGCTCTTCCTCGGTGGAATCTGGGAGCCTAGCTATTGACGAAAATATGGAGGTTTCCATCAGCAAGCACCGGGATAGGTTCCCCAGTAGTCGCTCGCCTGTTGGTGGTCGGCATAAAATAACTAAGAGCACTGGCCACCCTCGTAAATCTTAAACCGTCGCATTCACTTTGTTACAGTGGAATTGTAGGACTCTTGTGAATAAATTACATAATATAGCAATCTTACTTTCCATACACAGGCCAGACGTAATATGTTTACAGGAAACACCCTTGGTGGATCACCCTGATCACAGTTCAAACACTACCACTCGTATAGAAGATATGAAGGCCACAGAGTTGCCATATACACACACAAATCACACCCACAAACGTAATTGATTCTAAATTCTACTCTGGAAGCTGTCGCGTGCAGATTAAACTTTAATAACACGTATCTGTCTAATTGCTCTCTCTACTGTCCTCCACATGGGCCCATTGATAGTGAAGCTTTGAATTCACTATTTGAACATCTTCCGGGGAATAAGTTAATGTTAGGCTACTTTAACGCCCATCACTATCAATGGGGTAGCTTGACGATCGATGGTCGTGGGGAGCAAATAGCTGACCTAAAACTACAGTCCAACCTCTGTCTTCTGAATGATGGTAGAACGACTCATGTAAATGATCGTACTGGTACTTATTTGGCCATTGATTTATCTCTGGCCTCCCCAGGTATACATCAAGATATCTCGCTGAACCCTTATGACGACTCCTTGGGAAGTGATCATTTACCCATCTGTCTTTCTTATACACGCAACATCGTTTCGGACCCTTCACCTCCAAAATTTAACTAGAAGAAAGGAGATTGGGGATCCTTCTCAAGGATTGCCAATTTAGATATATCTGGGGAGACCATAGATGTTAAGGTCGAGAATTTAACCAATTCCATATTACATGTGGCTGAGGTTGCTATTCTCAAGACTTCTACAGTTCATGTGAAGCATAAAGCACATTGATGGACGCCGGATTGTCGACAAACATTAAGGAAACACAATAGGAGATACAGGATTTTTGATAGTAAGCATACTGAGGAAAATTTTATTACATACAAACAGGCACGGGCTGAGACAAGGAGAATTATTAGAAGGGCCAAACGTGATTCCTGGTGGAATTTTGTCCACGGTCAATTGAACTACTCCACTCAGTAAAGTCTGGTCCACCATTAGAATATTAAAATAATAAAGGCCCATATATCCTCGTCACTACCTTGAAGGTAGACAACATCAAATATGACGATCCTGTGGACGTTGCTAACATCCTCGTGTACTAGGAAGCTCTGTGATCCAGATTTTTGCATAGTCAAAAGGGGCAAAAATCAAGTTACTGGTGGCGACCACTGTGTGCTGGAACGGTCGGGAACTCAGACTGACGGAGACTCTCTTCCACTAGCGGCCTCTTCGGTTGCGTTTGTTACTTTTCAAGTGGTCAAGTTAAGAGTGGTAGCATGCCAAAATGACGGGGTCAATCTCCAACTCGGCCAACCCAAGCCCGACCTTCGCAATTCCCCCAAATGCTCCTGGGTTACACATTAACAAGCTACTAAGTCAGCTCTGTACCACCAGTTCTCAAGGGTTATACAAACAATAAAGTTCGAATGGGAGGAAATGTGTATTAACAAGACTAAAAATAGGGTAGAAATCTTCCTAGCTACTAGCCTTACAAAATAACCCTGAATCAGTTGATACGTTGTTCAACAAACATGTGGTCCTAATATCAACTTCCACAAGACTTAGCTCCTTTGTCCCAGATTCAGTCCATTGTGGCTCTCCATAATCGACCCTCTGAGCTCATAGTTCACTGGTCCGGTCTTCTGATATTCTTGACCTTGACTTTCAAACTTGGAATCTGAGTTCCTCACTGGGACCTTGACTCCCTCACTGGGACCCGCTAGAAATTAATGTTGTTACGTCCCCACCCCACACTGCCACAGGCTCCAACAGCAGTAGTTCAGTATAGGAAGGACGTTGCCCAGTGAGTTGTTCTTCCTATGGTCAGCCTTTAGGTGTATAGCACACAAGATCAGCTGAGGAGAAAATAAACACTGGCTCCTGAAAGTTCATTGTCTTTATTTTCCAAGTAATTCCACTTAATGCTTTCCAATTTCACTGTTCTCACAAGCACTGAAGCTATAAATACTTTACTAACTGCTATTACACTTAATGCTTGACAACACTTCACTGTTATTACAGGTTCTGATGATATACAAACTTCAGTAAACACTTCACTGTTTTCAGAAGTACCGAAAATAATCTCCACTGACAGTAATTACACTTAATGCTTGCCAGCAGCACTTCCCAAACTTCATCAACAGCACTGCACTACAAACAAACTGAACCAAAACCGACTGAACTCATTCTAGTCTCTTATCCATCCTTATACAAACTTGCATTGTTTGAGATTCATCTACTTCTCCACAGTTCTGGAACCTGCTGGTCTTGTCTTGCCCCTAGTAACAACAGTTACCAACTAGGAGACATCAAAATATGCTAGAGTGTTCCTACATTAAATAACACTCGAAATCATTTGCCATAGGAACTTAAATTACATAATCCAACAAGAAGTCCCTTAAATAAAACATTTTAAAGAAAAATAGAGCAGAAAAATTAATGCATAACTTAAGAAACAACTACGTTCACAAACAGCAGGCAAACTGGCAACTCTGACTCGTACCGAAACCACTGTAAACATCGGGAAATGTTGAGAGACATCTCTTCACCTAACTGGCAAATCTCGCTTCTTAACACTATCCCCTCTCTAGTTCTTTGTCGTCACGACAAAACTACACAATATATAGAAACATAAACCTTAATCCTAATGAAACATTTAACTATATACAAAATAATCCTTCAACTTATCAGGTCTTCTAGTCCACTTCTGATGTCCTTGCTCCTCCACACAGTCCACTCCTCCAGGAAGGTCTTGGTCCTCTTCTTGGTTCGCTTCTTCTCTTGGGAAACTGTCGCCATCCTCTTGTACTTCGGCTCCTTGGTCCTCCTTAACATTCTCGGCTGTGGGTGAGCACAATTCCTCGGAGACATCCCAGCTGTACTGTCCTGGCCCATGGTACTGCCACAGACGATTCACATGAACCACCTTTGGGCGAGACTTCCTACCTCCCAAATCCGATACATTATGTCTGATAGGCGGTCCAACACAGTGTAAGGCCCTTCCCATGGGCTTTGCAACTTTGGTGACTGTCCCTTCCTACGCTGAGGATTGTATAACCAAACTTGATCACCATTCTTGAAGCTCACTTCACTTGCCTTGGCATCATACTTACACATCATCACCTCTCCTGAAAACTTGAGGGCTCCTTGCACTTGATGATGTACCTCAGCCAGCCTTTCCTGAAGGTGCTTTGCATAGCTGGTCTGGTGGTGTCTGTACGCAGCTCTTCACTAGGTGGTCTTCCCATTAACAAGTCAACAGGTAAGCATAACTCATGGCCCAACATCAGTTTTGCAGGAGTGTAGCCGGTAGACGCATGGGATGCAGACCGATACGCCATCAGCAATGCAGGTAATTTCTGGTCCCATTCCGTTTGTCCCTCTACGCAGTACTTGGCCAGCTCTTGTCCCAGGGTCCAGTTGAATTTCTCCACCATCCTATCTAACTGTAGCCTCAGTGGGGTCGTCCTGATCTTCTTGATCCGCAATTACTTGCAGCACTCATGGAAAACAGCAGACTCGAAGTTTCTACCCTGGTCTGAATGTAGCGCTTGTGGCATCCCAAAATGACAGAAAAACTGATCAACCAACACCTGAGCAACAGTGGCAGCCTCTTGTTCAGGGATAGCATAGGCTTCTGACCACTTTGGGAAGCAGTCCATGCGACAAATATATACCAGTTCCCTCACTCAGTGAGTGGCAAAGGTCCATCAATGTCCACCACGACTCTTTCCATCAGTGCACCCACTCGGTACGGATGGAGAGGGGTGCAACCATGTTCTTTGGGTCCCTTCTTGGCACAGCACACATCACAGGCCCAACACCACTCTTCAACATCCTGATGCATGCCAATCCAGTAGAACCTCTGTCGCAGCCGGCTTAGAGTGTTCTTCACTCCCAGGTGCCCACTAGTGATCTGGTTATGGGACTCATCCAAGATCTCGGACCTCATCGTCTTCGGAACCACAAATTGCCAATACTTGCTGAGGCCATCGGGTGTCTCCCACTGATGCTCCAGTAGGCTGCTGTTCAAGCGAAGAAGGTCCAACTGACTCCAGTAGCTCTTAGTCGCAGGGCTTAACCTGGAAACTTCTTCCCAAGATCGTCACGCTGTACTCTGCTGCAGCCACTCTAACACTGGTTGTAAATCTGCATCCTCCATCTACATCCTCTTCAGGTCTTCATCTGATGCTGGCCCTGTCACTGCAGTATGGCTGCATTTCTTACTATGATCTTCCTTTTTACTACACTGCTGGCACTCCGGATCACAAGGCCGACGACTCAGGCTGTCAGCATTGCCATGTACCCGCCCAAGACGGTGTTGCACCTCATAATTGTGCGGGGCTAGTTTCCCGAGCCATAGTGCCAGTTGTCCTTCCAGATTCTTTAGCGTTTGCAGCCACTTGAGTTCCACATGATCCTTCCTGATGATGAAGTTTGACCCATACAGGCAGGGATGGAAGAAATCAAGGCTCTTCATCACTGCCAAGAGCTCCTCACTGGTCACACAGTAGTTCCTCTCCGGTGGGCTGAGCTTCTTGCTGTAATAAGCAAGCACATACACCTTGTCATCCTTCTTCTGTGACAGGACTCCACCAGTACCATTGTCACTACCATCACAGTCCAAGATAAATGGCTGATTCTGGTCTGGGTACGGCAATACTGGAGAGCTTGCCAATGCATGCTTGAAAGCTTTGTGTCTCTGCTGTCCATGCAAACTTCTACCTTTTCCCCAACAGCTTGTGAAGAGGTGTAGCTATCGTTGCAAAGTCTTTGACAAAACGCCGATAGTAGGTGCACAAGCCTAAGAAACTCCGTAGCTCTCTCACACAAGTTGGAGCTGGCCAGTTTTCCACAGCTGCCACCTTCTCTGGGTCAGTACGGACGCCGCTCTCGCCTACAATGTGTCCCAGGTACTTTACTTCCTTCTGAAACAAGATGCATTTCTTGGGGTTCAGGCTGAGATGTGCTGCATGGATCCCGTTCAGCACCTTCAAAAACCTCTCCAGTTCCTGGTCGAAAGTCCGTCCAAACAATTACATTGTCCAGATAGATAAGAGCCATCTGCCAGTGCAGGCCTTCAAGTACACGGTCCATGAGGCATTCAAAAGTAGCTGGGGCATTGCATAGGCCAAATGGCATCATTTTACACTGCCATAAACCCAGCCCGTATGAAAAGGCTATCTTCTCTTTGTCCTTCTCTGCAACCTTGACCTGGTGCCTTCATGTCTAGGGCGGAGAACCACTTAGCACCTCAAAGAGCATCCAGGGTGCCATCAGTTCTTGCCAAGGGGTATGCATCTTTCATTGTCACTTCAATCAGGGCTCGATAGTCTATACAGCACCATACTGAGCCATCCATTTTCCTCACCAGAACCACTGCAGATGCCCAAGGACTACTGGACTTTTCTATTACTCCTTGACTGTGAAGATTCTCCATCATCTTCTCTATTTCTTGCTGTTGGGCTGGCGCCATCCTCCGTGCTGGCTGTTTAATTGGGCGGTAATCCCCGGTGTCTATACTATGCTCCACCAGATCAGTGCACCCCAGGTCTAGGTCTCCCGTGGAAGACATCACCATATTCAGTCAGCAGCTACATCAGCTTCAGCACTTGTGAACCATACAGGCATTGGCATCTCCTCGAGAAGAGGTCTTGTAGGTGGTCTGGCACGTACCCGTCTTCCTTGACAATGCTCCGCTTACAGACCTTCCTCCAATGCCACTCAGGGTCCACACCCTGGCACAGTCCCACAATTTCTCCCTCATTGATCTACTGTGGCTCACAGGAGAGATTGGCCACCACAATTGGCACTTCATCTGCACCTGTTTCCACCTGCGTTCTCCCCACCATCACCCCGGCCTTCGTCTTGCACCGTACATCAGGCTCCACAACCCCTATAATGCTGTCAAAAGAGCCACTCACCTTACACTGGAGCAGCAGTTCTGATTTTGGGGGTATCACTGTAGTACGGAGCGCCCTCACCTTGCCACCAGAACTGGTACATTTCACTGCTGTGACGGGAACTGACCTTCCCCGAACCGTCAGCTTCATGGAGCATAAGGCCAGCTCACATCCCATGGACATAAAGTAGTCCAGACCCAGAAGGCAAGGATCCTTCAAGTCAGCCACACAGACTGGTAGAGCAGTCTCTTGCCCTGCCACTTCAACTCGGACATCCAGGGGTCCCTTCAGTTCTGCGCAGCGCCCAGTTACACACCGCACATTTGTTCTGATGATTCAAGCAGATACCGATGATGTAACACATCAGGCCTCACAAAAGTATGCTCTGAGGCCGAATCAATCACCAGGGAACACTTCTTTCCATGTATCCTTCCATCTATTCGCACACTATCGATTGCCATCCTCTTGCATTTTCTCAGTGGTGGGGCTACTTGGGAAAACCTGGCTGGTAGTTGCTCCTTCACACCAGCCTCCACTAGTTTCCCACTTCTTTCTGGTCTTCTGCAACCTTCTTCTTATCATCCTTTTTCTCCTTCGGACACTCGGACCTGAAGTGTCCAACCTCACTATATGTCCAACACGCTGTTTTTACAGCTGAAGATTTCCTTACGTTGCTCTGTTCTTGCTCCTTCTTCCATTTGTGACAATCTTCCTTCTTGTGCCCCGACTTCCCGCACAACCAGCAGCCTCCTCCGGTCTTCTCCTGTTCCCTCTTCCACTTGTAGCAGTCCTCTTTTCTGTGTCCTGTTTTCACAGTACCAGCAACTTCCCTCAAATTTGTCCTTGTCACATACCTGCCCCTTTCTTGCCTTGAATCCTGCACTACGACCTGCCTGAAAGGTGGATGTACTGGACCTGATGTAGGACTCAAATTCTAGAGTCCTGGCTAATGCTTCTTGCACGCTTCTAGGTTGTGCCTGCTTCACTTGCACTTTCAACTCTGCACCGTCAAGAGCATCAATGAACTGGACCCTCAGTAGGATAACCAACAGGTTAGGTGCTGCTCCAGGGTACGCCTTGTATGTCATACTCTCCAGGTCATGAGCAAGCTGCCGCATGGATTCTCCTCGAGCCCGTACACGGCTCCAGAATCTTGCTCTGTAAACCTCAGTCTGGTACATGGTTCCATATCTGCACTCCAGCACTTCCACTAGGGATTGATAACTGTTCCTCTCCATGACTGACATCTGGCCCAGAATTTCCATTGCGGCACCCTTAAGGCTAGTAGCAAGCTGCACTGCCCTCTGCCTATTATCCCAACCATTCTGATTCGCAAGTAACTCAAACCGTGCACGGTAAGCTTCCCATGATACTCTACCATCAAATTCTTCAGGTTTCTTTTTTATTGGAGCCCCATTATAGCCATGCACTTCACTGGTTTGGGGACTAAAAACTGGAACATCATAATTAAATCCAGGACTTAAATCTTCTGCATTCTGATTATTCAACCCTGTACTGCTACCTTTAGATGCCTGGGATCCATCAAGATTCACCATACACTGTCCATTCCTTTCATATGCTCCCTGAGGGTCAGGAGTGCAGTATTCCTCTAAAGCCTCAATTTTCTCACTAATTATCTTCACATGGTCGACTACATGCTTCAGCTGGCTATCTATATGCTGTCTGCACTCTATCACAATTCCCTCACTTATCTTCAGTTGGTTGTCCACATGCTGTTTGCACTCCATCACTATTTCCTTACTAATTGTCTTCAACTGGTCATCTACATGCTGTTTACACTCCATCACATTATTGCTTACCTCATACTTCTGCTGCTCTAGCTTACCATCTACATCCTTCTTAAGCTGTTGCTGTACTTCCTTCATTTCCCCCATGAATGCATCCAGCTGTCCTTGCAACCTCAGTTGTACTTCCCTCCGTTGCTCCTGTAATGCCTCTTTAAGTTGTTCATATCGTTCTTTTTGTTCTTCATGTTGTGCTTCTAATTGTTAAGTCTGTCTTGCACTTGGACACTTTCTGCCTGTAATTGTTCTTTGAGTTCTTTCTTCTCTGCCTGTAATTGTTCTTTGATTTCGTTCTTCTGTGCCTATAATTGTTCTTTGAATGCGTTTCTGAGCTCTTTATTTTGTGCCTGTATTAGCTTCATGATTGTCGCCAGGGAAATTTCCTCCTCCTTCCCAGCTCGAGACCTTGTCTTCACACTTTCTGCTTCTATGTCGAAGGTTAGACTCACTGCAGCACTGAAATTATCCCACACTCCCCACCCGACACTGCCACAGGCTCCAACAGCAGTAGTTCAGTATAGGAAGGACGTTGCCTAGTGAGTTGTTCTTCCTATGGTCAGCCTTTAGGTGTACAGCACACACGATCAGCTGAGTCGAAAATAAACACTGGCTCCTGAAAGTTCACTGTCTTTATTTTCCAAGTCATTCCACTTAATGCTTTCCAACTTCACTCTTCTTACAAGCACTGGAGCTATACAAACTTTCCTAACTGCTATTACACTTAATGCGTGATTTCACTGTTATTACAGGTTCTGATGATATACAAACTTCAATAAACACTTCACTGTTTTCACAAGTACCGAACATAATCTCCACTGACAGTAATTACACTTAATGCTTGCCAGCAACAATACCCAAACTTCATCAGCAGCACTGCACTGACACTGCACTACACTCAAACTGAACCAAAACCGACTGAATTCGTTCTAGTCTCGTATCCATCCTCATATAAACTAGCATTGTTCGAGATTAATCTACTTCTCCACAGTTCTGGAACCTGCTGGTCTTGTACTTGCCTCTAGTAACAACAGTTACCAACCAGGAGACATCAAAATATGCTAGAGTTTTCCTACATTACAGAACACTCGAAATCATTTGCCATAGGAACTTAAATTACATAATCCAACAAGGAATCACTTTAATAAAACATTTTAAAGAAAAAAAGAGCAGAAAAAATAATGCATAACTTATGAAACAACTACGCTCACAAACAGCAGGCAAACTGGCAACTCTGACTCGTACCGAAACCACTGTAAACATCGGGAAACGTCGAGAGACATCTCTTCACCTAACTGGCAAATCTCGTTTCTTAACAATATGTACAGTGAATAACTCTTCTCCCTAATCCAAGTAATCCCTTCACATGATCAAGAAAGTCTCATAATAAAGAAACATGAGTTACAACATTCGGCATTTCCATTAGAAACAGAATAACACATGGCACTACAGACACATAGATCTGCTAAAAAATAATACAGTATTGCAGGGATAACATAGAAGAAAAGTACTATAACAAATAAGCATGAATAACTCTAACCTAAACATGAAAAACATCATTGAGTCGATATCATTGTGCCATACAAAGTAACTACGTCAACATTAACTCACAACTAACACAGCCCTAATAAGTATTGAATTGCAAAGTCATCGCAACACATATTAATAAACAATTCACAGTTCCAGGGCACCCGATATTTGGCCCACAAAAAATCACACATTTACCTGAGGCTCAGACAGAACTCTGTAGCTAGGATTGTCACATTATATATAATAAATATATATATATATATATATATATATATATATATATATATATCTATATATATATATATATATATATATATATATATTAATAACAGAATGAGGAAGGAAAAACAAATGAATAAAAAAAATCCATACACCAGATTACTGATGTCTTCTGTCCGTAAAATATCTCTAACAGTTAGACTTGAACAGCTGTGGGTTGAAATTTGGAGGGAAACAACTCTGGGGAAACGAGTTCCAGAGAGATGCAGTTCGGGGAATGAAAGAATTCTGATAGGTAGAAGTTCTGCAATATGGCTGAGTGACATTCCAGTCATGAGCGCTACCAGATGCCCGAGTAGCACGAGTAAGGTATAGAGAGATGGCATCATGGGCTGAACGTCGTCTGAGGATTTGCCATAAAAATATCTGTAAAATAATGCAAGGGAGGCAACATTCCTTCTTACTTGCAGGGGAGGTAGTTTTTTTTGTAATGGCAGGGTTGTTAATAATTCTAACAGCTTTGTTCTGAATTTTATCTAGTTGTTTTAATGCAACTTCTCCACATGCATTCCACAAGGGTGAGCAATATTCACGCTGAGAGCGCACATGACTTACAAAGTATAGCCAAGTGCTCATCAGCGAAGAAGTTACGGACTCTGTACAATAATCCAAGTTTCTTAGAGGCGGTTTTAGCAAGTGATCTAACATGAGAGGTCCAGCTGAGTGCATTGTTCAGTGAGACGCCAAGAATTTCAATACTTTTGGAGATGGGAATATTAGCGGCACTGAAGGTAATGTACGAATCTGGCAATATCTGTCTATTAGTATATTGTATATATTTAGTTCTACTAGCATTAAAAGAGACAAGGTTGTTTTTTCCCCATTCACTGATCGTAGATAGGTCTTGATTTATGGAGATGGCTGTACTGAGTTGAGAGGTAGAGATATTAGACTTTGTAAATGGGTGTCTGATGTGAATGAACTATGTAGTGTTGAGTCATCTGCGCATGAATGGATGGGATTGTGGGTGACAGATAAGAGATCATTAATATGAACCAGGTTGGCGCCGGAACTGATCCCTGCGGCACGCCGGCGTTAACTGAGTGGAAATTGGAATATACATCATCTACTTTTACTCTTATTTTCCTGTCACTAAGATATGAAGAAATCAAAGGAACAAAAGACGTTAGTCCATAGCAAGGGAGTTTGGACAGCAGGGAACGGTGCCATACTCTGTCGAAAGCTTTAGAGATATCAAGAGCTACTGCATGAGTTTCTCCATGTAGATCAATTGATTGATGGATGGTATGAGTTAGGAGATTGAGTATGTCAATGGTGGATCTTTCGTGACGAAAACCATATTGTCTATCACTAATTAAGTTGTTGGATTCAAGATGTTTAACAATGTGACACACTAAATAATAAAGGGTAAATTTTTACAAGTGGACAATACACCCCCCAGGTAGTGTAATATATTTTTCTGGTAGTTTTTGATGCGATTCGAATGTTTTTGACCTTCATTTTTGTCGGAAACGCCTCAGTTCCGCTCTTTTCCAATCATGAACGTTGATTGGACAAGTAGGTGAAATCAAGCATTTTCCGAAGAAAAATGAAGTAAAAAACAACTCAAATCGCATAAAAAAAAAACCACTAGAAAAATAAACTGCACCACCGATTAACGTAACGGAACAGACGAAACCTAGAACAAACGTAACGTAACCTCACCAAACACACTAAACCTAACCAAACCTAACCCAAAATACCTAATCTATCCTAGGGGAATAAGTAACATAACCTCACCAAACACACTAAACCTAACCAAACCTACCCCAACATACCTAACCTATCCTAGGGGAATGCTTACCCTAGAGATACGATTGTCCAGGAAGAGGGTCGTCTGGCAATAGCGTCGGTCAAATTTTACACGTTTCACTCATCGATTTTCGACTTTTCGTTAACAATTTCTAGTAGATTTGGTCATTCTAAGAATCTTTTCTTCTATGAAATTTCTCTCGCAAATTGATAATAAACGAGTTACACGCGATTTACTTCCGCCAATCACAATTGCAGACGAGCGCGCGCTGTGTCCGCTCACCTGCTTACATTTGAAAGTTAGTCTCCAAATTAAGACCTAACTTTACACGTATACCTCATGCGATTTTCGACTTTTCATTAACACTTTCAATTAACTCACCTTATACTTTACGCAATTCTAAGCCTTTTCTCTTCTATGACACTTTCGTATCAACCTTTGATGAGTTATGCAGTTTACATTGTTATTATTTTCTATGGGAGAGAGAGATTTTCCCTGCCGTGGTCGGATAGTTGTGTGTGTTCGTTAGTGCATGTTATGTGTCTGGGTGGATAAAGCGCATGCGTAACACATGATTCAGCCAATCACAAAGTAGGATTTCAAACGCCCCACGGTAGGGCCCGCAAGATTTGAAAGTCAGTTAGTCTCAGCCATGTACTGGGAAGCCTGCAGAATTTTTTACTTCACTGTTATATCACAGTTCTACCAGCAAGAAGATAAAACTGTAGTCTTAGTGCGATCGCATGGTATTTTACCATCAACAGGAACAAAGTACCCAAATCAAGACAAAAAGTCTCATTTTACTTGAGGATCAGAAAGTGTTGCACTGTCGCCCGTCACCAGTTGCCGTTACAGCTACAGACGACTCTTCAGATGCAGACGAGGAACTGTAAACTGCTAGGTAAAGGCATTACTTGTTATTTACACCCGGTTGGGTTAGGTTAGATGAAGTTTGGTTAATGTCACGGAGGGTCTGGGGGGTGAAGCCCCCCAGTTAGGAAACATGAACGGTTAATTTTATGCTACCGTAGGTAAAGCCATTATTTCGTACTTACACCCGTTAGGTTAGGTTAACAGGTTTGGTTAATGTCTGGGGGGTCTGGGGGGCGAAGCCCTCTAGTTAGGAAGCACGGCCAGGGCTGGGGGGGTGGGGGGCGAAACCCCCCAGCCAGGAAACACGAACTCCCTAAGAAGCTTCCAATTATTTTTTTCCGAAGGATTTTAATGTTATTCGTTTGTTTTTGATAACAGTTCCAGTAGGAAATCACTCGCTTTTGCGTGTTTCCCCCACCCAAAACCCCGGTTTCCCACAGGTCCCCCAGTATTCTTAGGGGAAGGGGGAAGGACCGCAAAATATATATATATATATATATATATATATATATATATATATATATATATATATATATATATATATATATTTCCGACATAAATGATTATCAGATTCAAATGACAAATACTACAATCCCTCAGAAAAATAAAATTTTAAACTTTGTGGGTTCAGTGTAAATACGAAAATTTGACAGGTTATTTTCCTTTAGCTATAAAATGAGGACGTTTCACGTGAAAACAGGCATCCAACCTGACTGTTTTCTGTTGTTTTTGGTGTGATTTTTGTTGATTTGGACCAGACCTTTCCACAGTAAGTTGCTAGTGGCGTTCGACAAAAACTAGCAACTTGCGATAGAAACGAAGGTCAAAATCGATCGAATCACACGAAAAATAACAGGAAACACTCAGGTTGGATGAAAAAATCGGGTGAGCGAAACGTATAAAAATTGACCTTACATCCTAGAGGAATGCTTACCCTAGACATACGATTGTCCAGGACGAGGGTTGTCTGGCAATACCGTAGTGGTTCCAGAACCTTTGACTCCAGTGATTTATGAACAATATAATTTGCCAAGCCAGAAGGTGTATGTTGTCCAAAAAAGTTCCTTTGTAGTCAGAAACACAAAAACTACACTGTACCCGTTTCATGGCTTTTGCCTACTTTTTGTACCGACCACAGTACCACTGTTGTCTGTATTTTCTAAATTTACACTGTTCCTGACAGTCTGGGCAATAAACTTTCGAAGGTAATACACCGTGTCTTCTAAGAAACTCAATAGCCTCCTCAGATTCCGAGTGGAAATGCATAATCACTCGTAAATAATCAACATCAGACCCGGAACACACAGCACGTCTTTCTTCTTCAGAGGCCATACTGAGAAGGATTTGAATTTTTCCATGCACAAGGAATCAAGGACCGCAGTTCAAATTCATTGGTAGAATACCATCACGTGACCTAAAATAGGCCTATGAATGGGTGATTCAGACCTTCGAGACGTATGCGCAGTCGAAGGGAAGAGAAATACATGTACGAACGCACGCATTTTTAACACGGACTGGCCGAGTGAAGACCCAAGTTATGTATTTTTGGAATTTTTAATTAAATTCATTATCTCTGAAAATATCAATTCCCGAGTGGGGTTATGATCCTTAGTACAGTACAGATATATGGGAAATACCTTACAATTCAGCTCACAGAACACATGAGTGGTGAGCGGGACTCAGGATCCGCCCTTCAAATGAAGTCAATGGCGTCACCTCGCGTGATCGCTGACATTTCCTGGTGGACGACAACACTTGATACTAACCCGAGTCTATTTATCTATTTTCGTCACTGTTATCACTCGTGGGGTATCACTTATTCACACTTCAACAGATCAAACATCAATATTATCAAAGTACTTACAGAGTTCCTTGGAGGGGGGGGGGGGAGAATGATGACAGTACCGACCATCCGTCACATTTCAGGGTCGGTGCGCGAGTGACACGCCAGTCTTGCGTGGTGGAAAGAGGGGGGAGGAGGAAGCTTACGCAATTTAAAATTTTCATTACTATAGACTCGTGATAGATTCAACGTAATGCCTTTCCCCTTACAATTGATTACCGGTACCTGAAAAAATGACATACACTAATTACAATAATTACTCTCCACCAACCTCTCTCTATATCCTTGCATCGAAAAAACATTAAAAATCATCGTGCCTTACATCTCTTTGAGCATGCGTACATTATGCTGGATTACGTGACCATAGGCACATATTCCTACCGGTTCGAGATTTTATATTATAAAGAGACTTAATACTAATAAATTACAATTAGGAAAAAAATGACAAACACTAGGTAACTTAATCTACATTCTGATCACGTTCACATGGAAACAGCTATACCCCGGCCACACCCTCTTACTTAACCGAACTTTTGGTCATAAACTAGATACAACTCATTATCACTTCCGGGCACTACACTCACCAGGAGTTTTTCCCATGTGAGTAGCTCAGCCAATTACGATCAGCGTTTTCAACATCATAAACTCACGGCTGAGCTACAGATATTAGACTTTGCCACAGAAGACGTAGACTCCCTGTACAACCAAGAGTTTACGCTAGATAAACTGCTCCTTGTCCTTAAATCCTGTAAAGACACCAGCCCTGGACCTGACACCATCACGTACGGTATGATCCAGCCTCTTAATCAGGACAACCTGCTTAAGATGTTAGCATTGTACAATGAGACTGGGGCGTCTCGAACGTTCCCACATTCATCGTACTTTGCGCACGTCATACCGATATCCAAAGAGGCTGGTCGTCTTATGAATCCCACTGCATTTCGACCTACTGTGCTGACTTCTTGTCTATGTAAGGTCATGGAAAGAATGGTCAACAATAGGCTTCTTTTTGTTTTAGAGTCGAAGAATTTGCTAACTGATCAACACTGCGGCTTCCATAAATACCGAAGTTTACCAGATCATTTAATGAATTTGGAGTATTGTATTGCAGAGGCATTTGCCAATAAAGAATTCATGATAGGGGTGTTCTTGGACATCCATAAAGCCTATGATATGACATGGCAACGCGGTATAATAATGAAGCACTATGCTTATGGTTTAAGAGGAAATTTGCCTATTTTTATTTCAGATTTCTTGAGGGACAGGACTTTGTCAAATTGCCCTGGAATGTAACATCGGATAAATTTATCCAGGAAAACAGGGTGCCTCAGGGAAGTGTTCTTAGCCCCACCTTATTTAGCATTATGATCAATGATATTCTGTCATCAGCTCCCATCCCAAGGAATCTTAAATACTCGCTCTACGCTGATGATTGTGCAACATGGCACTCTTCCCATAATGCACAATTTTTGGCTGAGTGGATTCAAGCAGCCCTTGACTCCGTCCAACAATGGGCCTTGCAGTGAGGATTTACGTTTTCCATCCCTAAGTGTGCCGCTGTAGTTTTCACTAATCGTAAGTCCCCGATTTGCATTTATTTTTGGATAATCAAGTGGTACCTTTTCAAAGTTCTGTAAAGTTTTTGGGCCTCCACTTTGATCGCAGATTATTTAAACTTCATGTTAATAATTTGCTTGCTCATTGCGATAAACCATTAAATGTCCTCAAGTACCTAGGGTGTACTACATGGGGTGCCGACAGCAAATCTTTATTAATAGTGTATAAGTCCCTTATTAGATCCAAGCTAGACTATGGTGCACAGGCTCGGAATCTGATGCCACACTGAGGAGGTTGAATGTGTTACAGAATAAATGTTTGTGAATGTGTCTTGGAGCCGTCTGCTTACATGTGTAGCTCGTATGTAAGTGGAGGCGAATGTGCCTCCACTGCATATTCGCCGAAACTACCTGGCACTATTCTACGGAATAAGGACAACTAGGAAAAGTAATATCAGCAACGTGGCCTGTACCCCCCTGCGTCAATACCACCACCTTATGCGGGGGGTGCGTTGGTCACTCGCCGTTCGCCTCCACTTACTGACTCAGGAGCTTGGTGTGGACCTTAGTGACTGTGACAAGTTGGTGTCAAAAAATATAGCGTCTGGGGAGCCACCCAGCTTTACTGTGGATGTTGCATGGCTTCCAGCACCAAAAACCAAGGCGCCGGAGACGGAGGTTCACCACTTGTTCCGTAACATCATAGTTCGTCACTAGGGGTCCCATCAATTGTACACCGACGGCTCTAAGTCGAGTGAATGTGTGGGTGCTGCTGAATGGCCGACTGAATGTTCCCTCAGGTATCGTTTGCCAGATCATACATCTGTGTTTACCTCCGAACTTTTTGCTATTGACAAGGCCATCGACTATGCTCTAAATTCAAGGCATAACTTGTTTGTAATATTATCAGATTCCAAATCAGCCCTTCAGGCAATTGCTTCTTGTACTACGGATTCTAATGAGATCCAGGGCCGCATTATCAATAAATTGCATTCGTGCGACAAGTCCTTCACGCTGATCTGGGTGCCTGGTCATTGTCGTATCTACGGCAATGAGCAGGCTGACTTACTTGCAAAGTCGGCTGTGGAGCTCGAGGAGACTTGGGAAGTTCCTCGTGATCTAAGGTCGAGTCTTTCCCAAAAAGAAATCACTATATCTTCCGTGGCAAGGTCAGTGGACCGGACTTAATATTCCAACATGTAAGGCATACCTGGGCGACTGGGATACTGCCAATCGTCCCAGTCGCTTTGAGGAAAAAGTATTGGCCCAATTACAGCTTAATGACATCGTTTTAACTCATATGAAACCGTATATGGAACGACGATTCCCATTGCACAAACATCTGTGATGTGGTGTTATCTATCAGTCATATCATCCTGCGCTGTCGGCGATTTATTCGTGAACGTGCTTCACTTATAAATTACTGCGGTGCAGTAGACGTCCCCTTCACCCTTTCCACCATCCTGGGTGATGGGGACATTGTTATGACTGATAAATTGATGGCTTTCTTGAGAGAGACCGGACTGATCAGAGTGATGTGACTTTTTTACTGTATGGTTTTGGTTTTGGTTTTTATCGACTGTAAATATGTATATATTGTACTATTAATTAGGGTTGACGGTTGACATATTTGAAATAGTTCCTTCTTACGACTAATCTATTTCTAATATTGATGTCCCCTACATTAAATCCCGTTCCTCGCCTCATAGTCACCAGCTGATGAGTGCAAGTGTGCAATATAGAAAGGTATTGGGCATTTGCAGTCGATGGTGGTCTGCTGGGCGGGGTACTTCACTTTTTGTACGTATTATGTAAATATACCATCTTGTTTAAGTTGTCTTAATTAGGGCCGACAGCTGACGTATATGGAAATGTTCCTGACTCGTCTGGTTCCCTTCCACACGTTGATGTCCCCTATATTAGGCTGTGCTTTGACTGACAGTCACCAGGTGATGAGTGCAGGCATTACATATCTGCACTCGATGGTGTTCTCTTGGTTGAGATATATTAGCAATATTGTAGGTTTAGCTATTTCTCCTTAGGATTTAGTACACCTGTACAGGTAGATTAGCGATTTGTCTGTTAGGTCTTATCTTATTTTCTTTTCTAATAAATAATGTAAGGTCCAAAAGAATAAAAAAAAAATAAATAAATAAATAAAATAAAAAAATAAAATGAAAATTATATATATATATATATATATATATATATATATATATATATATATATATATATATATAGCTTTAATGACCAGGGGCTTCGGCCCCAATGGTCGATAGGCAAAAAAAAAAAAAAATTAAAAATTAAAAATAAAAATCACACGCACCACAAAACCAACAAGAAGACACGGCGTGCGTGTTGGGCGGACCCTCCGGGACCTGAAGACCTCCCAGGTGTCATGCACGGAGTGGCTTTATGCAGGAAGTTACCGTTCCCTTCTCTAATAAGCCTAAACTAACCTAACCTAACCTTATCCTAGATCAACCTAACCCAAATAAACCTAAATTAAACTAATCTTAATTCACGAAATGACAAATTTCACAATCTGCCTGTAACATACAGTACATATATATCTTATTTATTTCCATATATCGACCTATAGTTACCTACAGATCAATAAGACATCCATCTATCTTCCTGACACATGTATTTCATACAATGCTGTTGATAAATGGCACCAAATTTGAGATAACATGCGGATACTTTCAAAATAGAAGCTAAACGGCCACTCGGTGCATGCGCACTGAGTGGAACGGTAACTTTCAGCATAAGTCACTCCGTGCATACTACACCGGCCTTCACTATAGGTAAAGAATATCTAAAAACGAACAAACGACAGAACCATTAGATCCAGCCTGAAGATGGAACAAGATAGTTCTGAAACGTCGCTGCCCTTTGGTGAACTGAAGAAACTCCAAGACCACCACAAAAAAATTTTATGGCAAATAGAAACCGTACATAAGGAAATAAAGGCGAATGAGCCACAGCTTTCAATCTTGTATGCCTCCAACATAATATCCTGCCTGGCTACACCAACATAAGACTATCTATCCATCTACACACACACACACACACACACACACACACACACACACACACATATATATATATATATAGATAGATATAGATATACACTAAAGAGCTACCACAGAATCAGACTGCAACTTAGGAGGAGCTGCAATTCCCCTAGAAAGATTCTGTTAACTTTACATTACTATTAGGACGAGAGCAAACCAATTGCCGAACCCCGAGACTGACGCAAGTCCCATAATGCTGGATTGGTGAGACTAATTTAACTTGGTGGTAGTGTGTCGAAACTCGTTTTCGGCCAAACAACAGATGCAGTCTGATGCACTGGGACTGCGAATCGCAGTTGGAGGCTCAGCGGGGGTGCCCTCTGCTAGCTTCTTGCCCGAGGCAAGAGTCGGTTCTAGAACTGTAATTATTATGATCGACATTACTGAATGCTTCAGCTATGAAGGCCAGATGTTGAACAGAAGATATATCTTTTATAATTATTAGCATTAGTATATTAATAATGCACTTGGTGGTGGTCAGAATCAGTGTCCAAAAGAAATGGAGAAATAGAAGGGAAGGACGAGAGGAAGAACTCATACAAGGAGGGTGGAAAAGTTACAAGAGGATGGAAAAAGGGTAGATTATAAGAGAGAAGTGGAGGAGCGACTGGGTAAATATAGATTGGATCAGATGGGGGACATGAAAGGTGTGTGCACGATATTCACAGAAAAAATCTGTGCAGCATGTGAGGTGGTGTGTGTGGGGCGAAGAGAAGACGAAAGGGAGTGCAGGGAACAGCATGGTGGAATGAAGAGGTGAGACAGGCTGTGGAACAAAAGAAGAAAGCATATAATGAGTGGATGAGAGACAGGGGCGTGGAAGAAGTTGGGAGACGGAAGAGAGAGTTGTATGTAGAGAGGAAGATAGAGGTGAAAAGATTAATAAGAGAGAGTAAGAAGTGAGTGGATGAAGAATTTGGAAGGAATTTGAGTGTCAAGTGGAGGAAGTGTAAGAAAATGTTCTGGAAAGAGGTAAAGAGAGTTAGACAGGGTGCCAAAAAAGTTAGTTGGGGAGTGAAAGATAAAAATGGTAGATTACAAGTGAAGAAGGGAGAAAAATTGAGGAGATGAAGAGGACACTTTAACGAATTGTTGAACATAGAGAATGAAAGTAATGCGAGTATAAGTGGCTGGGGAATGGCTGAGAGACAGAGGGATGTGAGAAGACAGGAAGACATCATCAGGATGGAAGTTCTGGAAGCGATGAAGAAAGTTAAAATGGGGAAAGCCCCAGGAATTGATGGAGTGTGTGGTGAAAAGCTGAAGCATGTAGTAGTAGAATGGATGTGGAAGATGTGCAGATCGGCCTGGGAGAAAGGTTGAGTCCCTGATGATTGGAAGTCAGGTATAATTATTCCCATGTACAAAGGAAAAGGGAAAAAAGAAGTATGTGGTAATCATAGGGGCATTTGTCTTGGTGTAATAGGAAAAGTATATGGTAGGAGACTTACTGACAGAGTTAGGGAAATAACAGAGGAATTAGTTGGAGAAGAACAGGGAGGTTTTAGGAAGGGAAGAGGTTGTGTAGATCAGATAATCATTCTTAGTTCTTTAGTGATAAAGTTTTTAGAGAAGGGAAAGAAGTTGTATGCGGCCTTCATGGATTTGGAGAAAGCATATGACAGGGTGGATAGACATGGATTGTGGAAAGTATTAATAATACATGGAGTAGATGGGACGTTGTTGAATGCCGTGAAAAGTATGTATGAGGGTGCTAAGGCTGCAGAGCATATGGATTGTGAACTGAGTGAATTTTTCTATTTGAAGGTTGGATTGAAACAGGGATGTGTCATGTCTCCACGGTTGTTCGATCTGTATATGGATGGGATTATAAAAGAGATACAAGGTAGGGCAGTGGAAGTTGGAGCGGCCCTAATGAGAGAAGGTAGTGTTTGGAAACTCCCTGTACTGTTGTTTACAGATGTTACTGTGTTGTTAAGTGAAGATGAAGGGGAGCTGCAAGGTTTGGTGGATGAGTTTGGGAGAGTATGCAAGAAACGGAATCTAAAGGTGAATGTAAGGAAGAGTAAAGTTATGATCTTAGAAAGAGGTGAAGTCAGTGAATGTACGGTGAGGTTGGATGAGGATGAAATGGAAAATGTGAATGCGTTTAAGTACTTGGGTAGTGCGATGAGTAAGGATGGAAGTTTAGAGGGTGAAGTGCTTGAAAGGGTACAACAAGGAAGAAAGGTTGCTGGTTCCATGAAAGCAGTGATAACAAACAGGAAAGTGAGTATGTAAGTGAAAAAGTTACTACATGACAGTATTGTGATACCAACTTTAACGTATGGAAGTGAAGCTTGGACCTTGTTGGAGGGACAGAAGTCAAGAGTTAGAGCTGTGGCAATAATTTATCTGAGAGGAGCATTTGGAGTCACATGGAGAGACAGATTGACAAATGAGGAATTGAAGGGGCATTGTGGTGTGGATGTGGATGTGATAGGAAGTGTTAGGAGAAATACATTGAGGTGGTTTGGCCATGTAGAGAGGATGGAGAGTGAGAGACTAACGAGGAGAGTATGAGTGAGGTGGAGGGGGGAGAGGGAGGGGGAGGCCAAGGATGAGATGGAGAGATGGAGTGGAGAGGCATATGACAGAAGAGGGGTGCGAGCTGGAAGCAGGGCAGTGAAATGGCCGGGGAGAGGACGCCATGGAGGCGATTTGTTTGTGGGCACCCCTTACGAGATTAAGGCGTCTGGGAATAGATGGATTGATTAATATATTATGTGAACTTAGCTTTATATCAAATATATTATTTATTTCCATTATGTATTATTTCTAAAAAATTATAATTAGCATATCCGTTTTACTTAATCAAGAAGAATGGAACCACCAATTCTGATTGCCTGGATTGATGCCCAGCCCTACTCTATTTAGGCAAATAAGACCCCTGTTCAAAGTCAGCAGGGGTGCTTGGATGAAGAAGTATGGAATCGGCTTAGCTCACTCAGTCTTTAGGAAGCTGATTATTAAAGGAATGTGCTATTTTATTTACTTTTTATTTTTACAATAACAGAACAGAGAAAGGAAAAACAAAAGAAAAAATCCATGCACTTGGTTACAGGTGTCCTCTATTCATAAAAAAAATCTGTAAGAGTTGGACTTGAACAGCCACAGGTTGAAGTTTGGGGGAAATCACTCTGAGGAAGCGAGTTCCAAAGAGATGTAGTTCGAGGAATAAACGAACTCTGGTAGGGTGAAGTTCTGCAATATGGCAGTGTGACAGTCCAGGCATAAGCGCTACGAGATGCCCGTGTAGCGCGGGGGAAGGTGTGGCGAGGTGGTACAATGGATGCAACTTCATCTGAGCATTTATAATAAAAGTATCTGTAAACTAATGCAAGGGAGGCAACATTCCTTCTTACTTGTAGGGGAGGTAGTTCATTTGTAATCGTAGGGTTATAAAATTATTCAAATAGCTTTGTTCTGAATTTTGTCTAGTTGTCTTAGTGCAACCTCTTCATATCCATTCCACAAGGGTGAACAATATTCCAGCTGAGAGCTCACATGACTCTTGTAAATTATGGCTAACTTCTCGTCAGTGAAGAAGTTACGGATTCTGTACAATAATTCAAGTTTCTCTGAAGCGGTTTTAGCATGTGATCCAACATGAGATGTCCAGCTGAGGGAACTGTTAAGTGAAGCTCTGAGAATTTCAATTCTTTTAAAGACAGGAATATTAGTCGCACTGGAGGTAATATAGGAATCAGGCAATATCTGTCTATTAGTAAATTGTATATATTTGGTTTTCCTAACGTTAAATTATTTTGGTTCCCAGTACGCACTGGAAATTTCAACCTTCAGCACTGTGCGTTCTGACAAGCTGTTTCATAAGTCCTATTTTTTTTTTTTTTTTTTTTTTTTATAGTTGCGACACAATTTTCTGTTTTGGACAATAGTTTTGTTAGACACTGTATATTCCAGGAACCAACTCCTTTCTGGATGGCCACTCTCTTCCTTCATGGTGCTCTGTTGTTCCCAAAACATACGCAGCTGGAATCCTTTGTGAAACCATCTTAGAATCCATTTAGAAATCTTAGCATCTTCAAGTCGCCACGCACATCCCATTTTTGTTATGTACCGTCATTCATGTAGTAGAAAATAGATTTTCATATATATATATATATATATATATATATATATATATATATATATATATATATATATATATATATATATTTTATATATATATATATATATATATATATATATATATATATATATATATATATATATATATATATATATATTTATGTATTACCTTGAAATTCAATTATGAAAGACACGTAATGGAGTTGACAGATTTCATAGTTTGCAAATATGTTAAAAAATGTTGCCAGTATTTTAAGACCAGTGTACACTGGCCAAATCATTACTGTATTCATGTTAAAATTCCCAGTGTGGATAATAAATACTAAAACACTAAAATGTTGCACTGTGTAATAATCTAAATACTGTGAGACTTAACTGAAGAAATTGGATGAGACTCTTTATTAATACGATCTCAGAAGCCAGGAGTTGCAGCTGAGGAGGATCTGGAACAATTTTGAAAACAAAGAATTCTCCATAGCTGCAAGTTATTAGGTTATCTAAGGTTAGGTTAAGTTAGGTAAGGTCGGTATAGGCTAGATTAACTGAAGCTAAGCTTAGGTTAGACTAAGTTGAAAGGTCAGATTAGGTTAGGTTACATTAGGTCAGGTCAGTAAAAGTTAGGTTAATTAAAGCTAGTTGTTAGTTTAGGTTAGGCCAAGTTACATTAGGTTAGGTTAGGTTACAACAGGTCAGGTAAGTATAGGCTAGGTTAACTGAAATTTTTATTAGACTGGGTTATGTGACGACAGGTCAGATTAGGCTAGATTAACTTAACTCAGGCTATGTTCTCTTCCCCAGATTATGTTTCCCCCAAAACTTCAAACCAAAGCAGATTAAGTACAAGTTTTAGAGACTTTTTTTTTTTTTTTTTTTTTAATTAATGAATGGCGAACACCTGCCGTCTGGTGTATGGAATCTTTTTTTTTCTTTCCTCTTTTCATCTTTTGTCTAAAAAAATAATAAAAAGGTAAAAGAAGAAATGAACGTAAACAAGGCGGCCATAAGTCCTTCGTCTTTCCAGGCTCACAGACAACTCGTCCGCACTATATTCTGTTCACTTTAAATTGGCGTAAAATTGGCATGTCTCCTTCTTGAATGCTGACCTGCAGGAAGAGATTAAGGTTATACTCCTTTTATCTTTACCTGGTCCATATTCCTTTTCTGCAGGATATTTTGTGTAGCTCAATAGCAGAAGAGGCAATCCTGCGGCTCTGAGTCTTTTCCACAGCACTTCGTGACTAGCATCATTTTTAACTGCGCAAAGCCAACAGGTCTTTAAGTGGTACGTCTGGTGGATCTTTTTCTTTTTCTCCTTCAAGAGAAGTTCAAGTATCTGTTCTTGGAGAGCTCTGGGCGCTTTTCTTGCGAAATGCCAAGTATCCCAACTTAAAATTTTGATATGATTTAACATGTCGGCTGCTGTGTCAGCTGCCGCATTAGCTGACTATTTGGCGATTTCAAATTTCGGTTAAAAAGAGGCATTTTAGCGACATTCTTGTGAAATACAGAGTTGCTCAGCTTGAAATTTTGAGTTGATCTTACATGTCAACTGAAGCATCAGCTGATGCATAGTTTTGCTACAGGTCTACGAAGATAGTTTCCTCTTGTTTTGGTGCTAATCTACCGTTACAACTCGGATTCCAAGATGGAGAGACGGCAATTTTAAGCCAAGTTAGAGTAAAAACAGCAGAGCCTTCTGCTAACTACGAAGTGCCATGAAAATGATACTAAGTTGTAATTTTGTCTTCCTGCCACTGAGCTACGGGAAATGAGCTGCAAATGAATGAAGTCTCCAGAAAGTTCAAATCAACTATGCATTATCTTTGCATATAAAGATTCAGCATGCCCTTTTTTATTACAAATGAAAGCTTTGTCGTTACTACTTCCTTCATTCCCATCATGTCATTTATATTTCACTGTAGTGAACAAGCCTTCATCAAAGACGTATCCCCACCTTGTGGTAAAGAATATGTAGATATGCACAAATAAGTCTGGCAATTTCGTATAAAGGGGCATGAACTGGGACTCGTAGATTAATGGTGAGGATAATGATTAATAATATTAAACTCTTAGGAATCGGACCGCGAAGTTTCATCTTCAGATTACTTGTGCAAGTCGGACTGAAATCTCCAGGAGACACACTCAGCCTATCAAGACAGATTTTTTTTTTCTTATATGGTCATAGCTTGTACAGACAATCTCGCAATTCTAAATATAAGGACGTCAACTACAACACATACTCTACCTTTCTATGTGACATGATGCCAATCCACCTGGTAGTTTCCGAGATACAGGCTCGGACGGAAAGACGGACAGACCGATGGACAAGGGTGATTCCTATATCCCCACCACATGGAATAATGGTGGGGATAATTACCAAATACTCAAAGGCACACACAGATGACACACACTATATTTTACCAATATCATTAATATCCACAATAATACATTAAAATACATGAAAGTACCCTAAAATCATACTAACGTCCTCCACTGCTATATCCATTTTTTCCTAACTTGGTCTAAAATTGTAATCTCTCCAATTCAGTGCCGAGTTGTAACGATAGATTAACACAAGAATATGCTGTTAGTCACGAGGAAGTACTGTGTTAAGGATGCAGAGTTACTGCATTGTCCTGTTTTGCCACTCAGTTACGTGAAATAATCTGCCAAAGAATGAAAATCTAGGTCAAGTTAAAGTAAAAACCTTATAGATATCGGTGTTAAAGAGACAGATTGGCAGTAACCCACACGGTAGAAGTAATGATAAAGGGTAATCAATAGAATCATAGAGAACAAAGTAATGTAGTTGGCAGGATCCAGCAGGGGATAACTTTTTTTTGTCAAGCGATTACTGCCCCGGAAGCCAAGGTCATTAAGTGAGTTACTTTGTTTATTTTAACGGTTTACTAATTTCGTATTTCTTATTTATATATTGGCATCTATTTCTCAATTTTAACATAATATGTTTAAGAGATGCATGTAAGAAGACCCCAACATCGATGAAACTAACAAAGAAATCGCTGTCTCACCCTAATACCTAAACACATCAATATCAGAAACAAACTAACCCGCAACCATAACAAGACTGCATTATTGACTGCCTGCCTGGCTTTTTTCTCTTTTTTTTTTCTTTTGAAGGGGGGTAGGCTATTGACATCTGACTCAAAGGTCCAGGTCATTAAGCTAATTTTATTTATTTTAAGTTTTTATTGTATTTTCTGTTTGGTTTTATTGTTACTGAAATCATTAATTATTAAAGAAAAACCTAAGAACCTAACACTGACAAACCTAACTTACGAATCGCTTTCCTACACCAAAACCTAAAGGTACCAATAGCTAAACCTAAATATTGATATCATGCCTACACTAACTGGTAAAATACCTCGACCAACAGACCACTATCGACTGCAAATGGGTAATGCCTTTCTACATAAAACATCTGCACTCATCACCTGCTGACCGTCAGTCAAGGAACATGTATTTATACAGGGGACATCAGTATATGAAAGAGAACCAGATGAATCGGGAGCTATTTCATATTCGTCAACTGTCGACCCTAATAAAGAACTCTTAAATTTTGTTTTATGCCAGGTATCCCCGAGGAGCGAAGGCGTTGCCCCTGGGTAGAGGACTTTGGATTGGGGCGTGTAGCATTTTATGACCGGATGCCCTTCCTGATGTCTACCAATGTCCCTTGGGTGGATTCGATCCTTTGACCCTTCGGTCAGAGTGGAGCACTCTAACCCACTGAGCCATGGCTGCTACATAATTAAGAACTCTTAAGCAGATGCAAAACATTTACATATGTACAGAATGTGAAATACCCGCCCAATAGAAAACCATCGACTTGCAGTGCCCAGTACCTCTCTACACTGGACACTTAAACTCTTCACCCAGAGGTTATCAGGCGAGGCACGTGGTTTAATATAGAGGACTTGAGTATAAGAAATAGAACCATATGAAGGAATAATACTTCAGCCGTCAGCCCTAATTTAAGTACACAGTATATACATATTTTAGTCAATAAAAATTATAACCAAAGGAAAAAAAAATGTCTCAACACTGATTAAGCCATGAATTTATCAGAAAAAGTGAAGGGGACGTCCGCTGCGCCCTAGTAACTTATAAGTGAAGCATGTTTACGAATATATTGCCGACAGCGCAGGATGATATGACCGATAGATAACACCACACCACAGATGTCACAGTGTGGTAACACTGGTTTTTCAATATATGGCAACATGTGGGACTAGTTCCTGACTAGTGCCCCTTTGCTGAACTTTTTCAGTGTTTCAGTAACACAGAGCGTAGGCCAGCATGTTCTCCAGTACAAGTTTCTCGTCAACACCAATCTACATGCACAGCACACACCACACTTCCTTTTCCAAAAAAAAAAAAAAAAGGAAAATGGCGCACCCAAAACATGCCTCGGAGTCCCCGGGGGGGGGATCATAAATGTCCCCACCATCCGCCCCTCTCCCGGTGACGACTTTTTGAGCCGCCTGGATCCATTGTCTGACTCAATTCTTCATTTCTGCAACATTCGCGGCCTCTGCTCTAACTTTCTCTCTGTCGAATAGCAACTCTTCTCCTCTAAACCTCACCTTCTCTTCCATACCGAGACTCAGCTGCCTAAGGCAAGTGACAGCAAACTCTTTTCTGTATCCTCCTACTTTCTCTATACTCATTTCAAAGCCAAGGGTGGATGTTGTGTATATGTACACAACGACTTATCTTGCTTTCGAGTTCCTGAACTTAATTCTTCTGAATTCTCTACTCTCTGGCTTCGGCTCTCCTGTCATTCTCCAACTAAATATATCTGCGCTGTTTACTTATCTCCTAATTCTACCATAAAAAATTCTTCGACTATCTTACCTCTACAATGGAACACATTCTATCCATTTCTCCTTTCTCTGAAATCTCCATTCTAGGAGATTTCAATGTTCACCACCACCTTTGGCTCTCTCCTTTCACTGATCCACCTGGTGAACAAGCCTACATCTTTTCTATCTTTAATGACATAGAGCATCTTGCACAGCACCCTACCCGTATCCATGACTGCCTTGGAGAGATCTCCAACATACTTGACCTCTTCCTTATGTAATAACCGAACTGAAACTTAACAAATTATTCACTGGTCTGGCCGGTATTCGATCTTGGGCCCTCGTGCTTAATACGCATGCACGTTACCACTGAGCCAAAGAGAGGAGCCCCACATTGCCTCTAGGCAATGCGGGTTTTTATACACCCCATTACATCACTCTTTTCTCCCTTTAGTGATTAATTTGGTCAGTTTCGAACACACGTGGTAGCGTAGCACACTGGAGGCCACCATTTGGGGGAGCCCATGAACTACACACAGACAGCTCACCCCCCGGGATGTAAGTTAAGATACTGTCAACAACATCATGGCCCTCTAAGCCCCACTTCACAGCCCACACTGCTGCCAACCAATGTAATAACTGAACTGAAACTTATATTAATCACTGGTCTGGCCAGGATTCGCTCCTTGGCCCTTGCGCTTAATACACCCACAAGTTACCACTGAGCCAAAGAGAGGATCCCTACATTGCCGTTAGGCAATGCGGGCTTTTATACACCCCATTACACTTACAACTAATCATTCTGCTTACACTGTTAATCTTTTCTCTCTGTTGGGCTCCTCCAATCATAACCTTATTACCTTAACCTGTCCTATCGCTCAGGTACGGCCTGTGGACCCCCCAAAGAAACGTTGTCTGTGGCACATTGAAGCTGCAGATTGGGAGGCCCTCAGGCAGTACTTCCTTGATTTTTCCCCAGGCATGATTATTGCTTCCATGGCCGGGAGGCATCTGAGTGTGCTTTGTGCATTACGGAGGTTATTCTCTCGGGCATGGAAGCATACATTCCTTTCTCATATCCTTTGACTAATGCAAGAAAGCCTTGGTTTAATCACGCTTGTTCTAATGCTGTCCTCAACAAGAAGAGGGCCTATAAAGGGTACTGGAGCCAACCCACCCCTGAATCACATCTCTTTTATGTTTCTGCACGGAATCATGCTACGAGGGAGTCTGTTCACCGCTCTGCTGAAAATAATTTCATCCGTACTAAATGCTCTCAACTCTCCAACTCGAATTCTTCCCGCTCCTTCTGGCACCTTGCCAAAAACCTTTCTAACAACGTTACCTCATCATCCTTCCCTCCTCTTTTCTAGCTCTAGCTATTTCTTCTACTGATAAAGCAGATCTCTTCGCTCAGACTTTCTCCTCCAATTCCACCATAAACAATTCCTCCATCACTTCCCCACTCTGATTTCCTCATGCCTGACATTAAAATTTCTTCATCTGATGTATTTTCTGCCATCACAAGCCTCAGTACTAACAAGGCATATGGGCCTGATGGAGTCCCTCCAGTTGTCTTCAAGAACTGTGCTTCTGTGCTTACACCCTGCCTAGGTAAACTCTTTCGCCTTTGACTTTCAACTTGTACACTGGGTCACAAAAGTATCGGTGCACAACATGCGTGAAACATTTGGGACCACAGAACGAAAGTCACTGAAATGTTAGCATCCGACCTACCACACGTTGGTAGCCCTGATGTCGGGAGGTGTCATATATTGCCAACTAGCAATATCCTCTTGCAAACATATAGCAAATGTAATGTTTATATAGACAGACAATGATGATACACAATGAGACGCTGGTAATGTCAGCAGTTGTTCGAACCTTTTTGATAGGCATTGCACCCCCCATGCGCCGATACTTTTTTGATCGAGTGTACCTTTCCTTCTTGCTGGAAGTTTGCTCTTATTCAGCCAGTCCCAAAGAAGGGTGACCATTCTCAACCCTCTAACTATCGTCCAATTGCTTTAACATCCTGTGTGTCAAAAGCTTTCGAGTCTATTCTTAACAGAAAAATTTTAAAGCATCTTTCCTATCACAACCTTCTTTTTGATAGTCAGTATGGGTTCCGTCAGGGACGCTCTGCTGGCGATCTTCTCACCTACTTTTCAGACTCCTGGTCATCCTCCTTTCGGGACTTTGGTGAAAGCTTTGCCATTGCACTCGACATCTCAAGGCTTTCAATCGAGTCTGTCATAAATCTATTATTTCCAAACTGCCCTCTTACGGTTTCTATCTTTCTATTTCTGCCTTCATCTATAACTTCCTTTCTGGTCGTTCTGTAGCTGTGGTTGTAGGCGGCCATCGTTCTTCTCCTAGGACCTAGAACTATCAACAGTGGTGTTCCTCAGGGCTCTGTCCTATCGTCAACTCACTTCCTTTTATTCATCAATTCTAAGCTGTACATCTAATCCTATCCACTCGTACACTGATGATTCTACCCTTCACCTTTCCATTCAGTTTCCGTGACGTCCATCTCAGCAGTTACTTCAACAAACAAGGGATGAGGCTATGGCACACCTAATGTCTGGCTGCTCTTATCTCTGACTGGGGTAAAAATCATCTTGTTGTTTGTAATGCATCAAAGACTCAGTTTTTCACCTATCAACTCGTTCAATCCTGCATCATCCTTGAACATGCTTGGGGTTTCATTCACACAGGATTTATCTTGGAAAGAACATATTGCATCTCTTGTAAAATCTGCTTCCAAGAGATTAGGTGTGCTAAGCCGACTCCGTGTCTTCTTTACCCTGGCACAGTTGTTGACTTTATACACGGGTTTTATTCTCCCCTGTTTGGAGTACAACTCTCATGTGTGGGGAGGCTCCCCACATACAGCTCTTCTCAACAGGGTGGAGTCAAAGGCTATTCGTCTCATCAACTCTCCTCCTCTTACTGGGTCCCTTCAACCTCTGTCTGTTTGCTGCACTGTTGCCTCTTTATCTCTTTTCTATCAGTACTTCAATGGTCACTGTTCCTCTGAATTGTCTGCTTACATCTCTCCACGTCGACGACGGGTGCGTAGCACCTGTCTAGCAACAAACTCTCATCCTTTTTCTGTCCAACTCTCTAATGCAAGAATTAACCGTTACTCCCAGTCCTTCATTTATGCAACAGGTCAGCTCTGGAACTGTCTCTCTCTGTCTGCATTTCCTACTTCCTATGATCTCCAGTCTTTCAAATGCAGTGTGTCCAGGCATCTCGAAATGAATGGATCTTGAATTTGGCTCTCTTTTGTATTGTGTTTGTTTTTTTCTTGGAAGGAACATTTTGTGAGCTCAGCCTTTGGTTCCTTCTTCATCGCATAAAAAACCAAAAAGTTCATCCACAGTCGTGCCAGTAGTCTTTCTTCCAGGCGACTGGGACGATTTGTAGTATCCCAGTCGGATGGAGTGGCTTACAAGTTGGAAAATTCAGTCTGGTCCATTGGCCTTGTCACAGAAGAATTACTGAGTTGTTTCCGAGGAAGAGACTCGACTCCAGATCATGAGGAACGTCCCAGTATCCTCGAGTTTCAAAACCGACTTCACCAATAAGTCAGCCTGCTCATTGCCATAAATATGACAATGACCAGGTGCCCAGTTCAGCGACAAGGACTTGTTGGATGAATGCAATTTATTAATGATGCAGGCGTGGATCTGAATAGAATCAGTAGTGCAAGAAGCACTTGCCTGAAGGGCTAACTTGGAGTCGAAAATATGACAAGTGAGTTATGAAGGGAATTTAGAGTGTAGTCTATGGCTTTATCAATGGAGAAAAGTTCAGAGGTAAACACACATGTATAAGTCGGCAACTGAAACCTGAAGGCACATTCAGTCGACCACACACTACCACTCGCACTTTCACTCGACTTGGAGCCATCGGTGTAACATTGGTGACCTCAAATGGCTACTAATAATGTTACCAAACAAGTGGTGGACCTCCGCCTGTGGCGCTTTGGTCTTCGGTGTTGGGAGCCACGAAATGTCAACAGTTAAGTGAGGTGGCACCCAAGGCACTATTGTTTTAAGCACCAACTTGTCACAATCTCAGAGGTCCACTTTAAGCTCCTGAGTCATTAAGTGACACAAATGGAAAGTGGTCGACGAATACCCCGCATAAGATGGTGGTGCTGACGAAGGGAGACACAAGCCACATTGCTGATATCACTTTTATGGACAGTCGTAACACCATACTACAAAATAAGGTGGTCCTGACAGATGCAGAGGGGGGCATACTTGCCTCCACTTCCATACGAGCTACATGCGTACGCCTCAGAACTCAAAACACAATCACAAACATTTACCCTGTAACACATCAAACCTCCTCAATGTGGCGTCAGATTCCAACCCACGAATCTGTCAGCTGTTGTCTAGCTCAGACCTAATAAGTGACTTGTACACCATTAATAATTACTTCTTGTCGGCTCCTCAAATAATACCTGCTAGGTACTTAAGGATAGTTAATGGTTCACCACAATGAGCAGTTAACTTATTAGCATGATCATCAGTTGATGATCAAAATTTAAATTTCAAAAATTTAAAGATTTTTGAACAGGTACCAGCTGATTATCCAGTCAAAATAAGGTTGGGAACATTTCAGGATGTAAAAACTACAGTGGCACATTTAGGGACAGAAAACTTAACTCCTCACAGCAAGACCCACTAGTGGACGGAATCAAGGGTTACTTGAATCCACCCAGTCGAAAATTGTGCATTACGAGACGAGTGCTATATTGCACTATGGTCAGCATAGAAAGAAAATTAAAAATTTCTTGGGTGGGAGCTGATGAGAGAATATCATTGACGATAATGCTAAAAAAAAGTAGGGATAACCACACTGCCCTGAGGCTCCTGACTTTCAAGGATAAGTACTCGTACATCCAGTGTTATATTACGGGCAGTGTAACAGAGAGAGCTCTGTGCCTCAAAAGGGGAAAAAATAAAGGAGATTAAATTAGACAAATTACCTCTTATTCACAAGCATAGTGTTTCCTTGGTATACCATGTCGCCATGTCATGTCTTAGGCTTTATGGATGTCCAAGAACACCCCTATCATGAATTCTTTATTGGCAAATGCCTCCGTAAGGTAATTCTCCAAATGCAATAAGTGATCCAGTAGGCGGTGGTTCAATCGGTAGAGAGGTGGCCTGAAGTCCTTGCGGACCCAGGTTCAAATCCCCGCTGGGGCAGGGAACAGTTTAAGGATTTGAATCTCATAAAGTCAGACTTTACTGATCTCTCTAAGACCCGCCGACATGTAAAAATACCCCCCCTAATATCAATACACCAGTCCTGTATGAGACAGCCTTAGCATATACTCAATATGGACGATGGGTGTTAGCGCCGAAGTGGTGACATGTGGTGTGCGGTATGTAGGAGGGCTACTGGACCTTGATAGCAGGCTGTGAAGCCTATCCCCAGAGTCGGACACATAAAAAAAAAAAAAAGTCTGTATTAAGGTAAGCCACACTGTCGATCATTAACAATTTTTTTGAGGCAAAGACAAAAAGAAGTCTGTTATTAACCACTCGTCCCATGACTATACATAGATAAAATGTCAAAACAATAGGACGAAATGAAGTGGGGTTCATAAGTCGACCAGCCTACCTGGGTATCGTTATGATGTGCTCGAAGTGTCATGTGTATGAGAACGTTCGGGACGCCCAAAGCTCATTGTCGGATACTAGCTGCTTTATCAGTTTGTTCTGATAAGATGCTGGATCATACCGTACTTGATGGAATCGGGTCCAGGACTGGCGTCTTTACGGGATTTTAAGGCAAGGAGAAGTGCATCAGTCATAAACTCTTGGTTGCACGGGAAGTGTAAAACTTATGTGGCGGTTAACTTAGCGGTACGTTCATGATCTTGGAAGCGCAGGTTGTAAGTGGTTGATTTACTAACATAAGAAAAACTTCTGGCGAGGATGTTAGTTACGTCCACGGAATCGTCATAGATGTTGTCCGCCTCCAGAGTGTTCACAGAGATATAAGGGCGTTTATTATTGTTTTAATAGTGGACCAGAATTTAGTCAGTGGGGTAAAGCGATTCACCGTGGACAAAAATAAAAAAAAAAAAAAAAAAAAGCCGGAGTCAATTTTAGCCCTTCTAATATTTCTTGCCTCAGCCTGAGCCTGTTTGTAATATATATATATATATATATATATATATATATATATATATATATATATATATATATATATATATATATATATATATATATATATATATATATATATATATATATATATATATATATATATATATATACAGAGACTTCACCGTGAAGATACGTATGCAAACTAACCACAGGATGTAATATACGAAAGTACTCACTCGCTCCTTTCATTTCTCTTGTGGTTAGTTTGCATATATATATATATATATATATATATATATATATATATATATATATATATATATATATATATATATATATATATATATATATATATAATCAATAGGCTATTAAAAATCCTGTATCTCCTATTGCGTTTCCTTAGTGTTTGTCGACAATTGGTGTCCACCATTGGGCTCTATGGTTTACATGAATTGTAGTCTTGGAAATATCAGCCTTAGCCATGCTTAAGATGGAATGAGTAAATTTGCATTTTTACATCATTGGTCTCCTCAGATATATATATATATATATATATATATATATATATATATATATATATATATATATATATATATATATATATATATATATATCGGCGGTCCTTGAGAAGGATCCCCAGTCCTATTTTTTGAAGTCCAATTTCGGAAGCAGAAGGCCCCCCTGTCCCCCAAAAAATGTGGCATGAATAAAAAAGTCAGTTGGGTAAATGATCATATCCTAACGAATCGTCAGAATGGTTTCACAAGAGATCACAATGTATACCTGGGGAGGCCAGAGATTAGTCAATATCTGAAAAATTACTAGTTCAATCATCTACACGAGTCGCCGTGCCATCGATCAGAAGACAGAGGTTGGACTCTTAATAAGTCTTCTACTTGCTCCCCACGACCATCGATCCTAAAGCTACTCCACTGATGGTGATGGGAGTTGAAGACACCCATCACTAAATTAGGGAGGTGATCAAAGCGTGAATTCGAAGCATTATCAATAATGGGGCCATGCAGGGGACAGTAGAGAAAGGAAAAATACAGATACATATTATTGAATTTTACTCTGCATGCAACGGCTTCCAAAGTAGAATTTAGAACAACTTCCGTCTGTGAATGTGATTTGCTTGTGTGCCTGACAACTCCGTGACCATCATACGGGTGATAGTGTTTGAGCTCTAGCAGATCAGAGTAATCCTCCAAATAAGTCTCCTGCAAACACCTGGCCTGTGTAAAGAGATCAAGATTGCTATATTGTGTAATATATTCCCAAGAATCCTACAGCTCCACTGTAACACAGTGAAGATTTGCGAATAGGGCCACTGTGCTTAGATTTTTTTTTTTTTTTTTTTATGTCGCTGGATCTCAGGCGAGTGACCACTGGGGAACCTATCCTGGTGTTTGCTAGAGGAAATCTCCATTGCTTCATGAATAAGAGGGCTCCCAGCCTCCCCCCCCCCCCCCAGGAATAGCTGCTTCTCTCTTTTTGGAGCAGAAGCAAGTAAGACAAGAGGACATGACCCGGGAGGGAAAGGGGTGAGACTTACTTTATTTGACTTGTCACTCTTTGGTTTTAAGGAAGCAGCAACCTTAGAATAGGAAGAAGCAGCAGGGATATCAGTTCACAAGGGAGCGAGCTATTGGAGCAGAGCGAGAGGCGAAAGTGTTGGGGATAGGGTCAGTTGTGCCTCGGTGCACATCACAGGACGGGACACAACTGACGGTGCATAAGGAACAAGATTTGGGAGTTGTATGCAACTCCCTCGCCCTCTTCCTAGCATCGTAATAGGACATGCTCGCTGTTTCCAATGCGCATACTTCCATTTCCTCCATCCGTTGTTTTTTTTTTTATTATTATTTTTTACTGCAAAGGAGAAGGAACCAAAGGCCAGGAACCCGCAATATAAATCACCGACAGCGCAGGATGATATGACTGATAGATATCACCATACCACAGATACTACAGTGTGGTGGAATCGCCTTTCAGTATACGGCTTCATATTAGTTATTAGCGTGCCATTCATTCTCAAGAGTGCCAGTACTCTTTCTTCCTGGCGACTGGGGCAGTTGGCAGTATCTCAGTCGCCGAGGAGTGGCTTGCACGGTGGAATATTCAGTCGTGTCCACTGGCCTTGCCACAAAAGATTTACTGACTTCTTTCCCCGGCAGAGACTCCACCGTCGATCATGAGGAGCGTCCCAAGTCTCCTCAAGCTCCACATCCGACTTCGCAAGTAAGTCAGCCCGCTCTTTGTCATGTATATACGACAATGACCAGGCGTCCAGATGAGCATGAAGCACTTGTTGCACGAATGCATTTTATTAATGATGCGGCCTTGAATCTCATCAGAATCCTTAGTGCAAGAAGCAATTGCCTGAAGGGCTGAGTTTGAATCTGAATATATGTAAAAGGAATCATGTCGAATTTAGAGCATAGTGCATGACTTTATCAATAGCAAAAAGTTCAGAGGTAAACACGGATATATGAGTCGGTAACCGAAACCTGAGGGCACATTCACTCGACCACACACTATCACCCACACGTTCAATCAACTTGGAGCCGTCAGTGTACAACTGATCCGACCACAAATGATGCCTGATGATGTTACCAAACAAGTGTTGGACCTCAGCCTCTGGCTCCTTGGTCTTCGGTGTTGAGGTCACGAAACATCAACAGCGAAGTTGGATGGTTCCCATGGCGCCATATTTTTAAGCACCAACGTTTCACTGTTATTGAGGTCTACACGAAACTCGTGAGTCAGTAAGTGGAGGCGTACGGCAAGTGGCCGCCGCATCCTCCTTGTAAGACGGTGGGGTTGAATTAGTGGGGTACAGGCGGCATTGCTGATATTAGTTTTCCGAACTGGTCGTAGGCCGTATGATATTACCAGGGGATCGCGGTGAATATGGAGGGGAAGTACATTCTCCTCCACTTCCGATCGAGCTGCACGTGTACACTTAAAGTCTCCAAGACACATTCACATAGATTTATTCTGTAACACATCCAACCTCCTCAGTGTGGCATCCGTTGTTGACCTATAAACATGTGAGCCATAATCCAGCAAAGATCTAATAAGGGATTTATACACCATTAATAAAGATTTTCTGCCAGCATCCCTAGTAGTACCCGCTAGGCAGTTAAGGAAACTGATTCGTTTCTCAAAATGAGCACTTAATTAATAACATGATATTTAACATTTAACCTCCGATCATATGCAAGTCTAAAAATTTGACAATTTCGGGAAAAAATGGAAATAAAAATAGGCAAATTACCTCTTAAAACATAAGCCTAGAGCTTCATTAATATACCGTGTCGTCATGCCATGTCATAGGCTTCAAGGATGTCCAAGAACATCCCAATCATGAATTCTTTATTGGTAAATGCCTCTAAAATGCAATGCTCCAAGTTCATTAAATGATTTAGTGAACTTCTGAATTTACGAGAGCCATACTGTCGATCATTTTACAAATTCTTCGACTCTAAAACAAAAGAAACCTATTATTAACCATTCGTTCCATGACCTTACATAGACAAGAAGTCAAATGAATACGCCGAAATGAAGTGGGATTCATAAGACGAACAGCCCGTTTGGGTATCTGTGTGACGTGTGCAGTCCTGACTTTGGGAACATTCGAGACACCCAAAGCTCACTGTACAACACTAACAGCTTAAGCAGGTTATCCTGATTATAGATACTGGATCATACCGCATGTGATGGAATTTGGTCTAGGGCTGGTGTCTCTACAGGATTTAAGGACAAGGTGCTGTTCACCTATTGTACTCTCCTGGTTGTATGGAAAGTCTACGTCTTCTGTGGCAAAGTTTACTATTTGTGGCACAACCGTGCATTAATGATGTTGAAAACACATGTCATAATTGGATGACCTACTAAAGTGAGAAAAACTCCTGGCAAATATGTTAGCTATGTCCACGGGATCGTCACAGATGTTACTATTCATATGCAGAGTAGGTCACAGGGATGGAAAGGCGTTTATTTTATTGAATAATTTATTGGTGAAGCAGACTTTCTAAGCGGAGTAAAACGATTCACCGTGGACACAAACGACCGCCAGAAGTCAAGGTTAGCCCTTCTAATTATTCTCTTTGCCTCACCCCTTGTTTGTTTGTATGAAATAAAGGCTTCCCCAGTAGGCTGTCTGTCAAAAATCCTGTATCTCCTATTGCGTTTCCTTAACCCATTTGTGCCCAGCGTCCGAAATAAAGGACGGAGGTGAGCGTTTTAAAAGGTAGGGACCTAATGAGCTTCGCAGCTATGAGCCGATAAGCGGACTGCGGTAAGCTCAGTACCTAGCCAGCACAATCCCCCGCACAGGAACCTCGGGGAGCTAATGGGTTAATGATTGTCGGCAATCCAGTGTCCACCAATGAGCTCTATGCTTCACATGAACTGTAGGAGTCTTGGGAATAGCAGCCTCAGCCACGTGTAATATGGAGCTGGTTAAAATTTAATTTTCGACTTTTACATCTATGGTCTCCCCAGATACATCTAAATCGGCGATCCTTGAGAAGGATCCCCAATCTGCTTTCTTATAACTAAATTTTGGAGGTGGAGGGTCAGAAATAATGTCACGTGTATATGAAAGAAAAATGGGTAATTGATCACTTCCCAAGGAGTCGTCATAAGGGTCCCACGAGAAATCTTGATGTATAGCTAGGGAGGCCAAAGGTAAGTCAATAGCCGAAAAGTTACCAGTACGATCGTCGACACGAGTCGCTCTACCATCGTTCAGAAGACAGAGATCAGCTACTTGCTTCTCACGATCATTGATCCTCAAGCTACCCAACTGATAGCGATAGGCGCTAAAGTCGCCCAACATTAACTCATATCCAGGAGAGTGGTCAAAAAGTGAATTCAAAGTATTACTATCAATGGGGCCACGTGGTGGGCAGTGCAGAGAGCAAGGAGACAGATACATACTATTAAATATTACTTTGCATGCGACAGCTTCCAGAGTAGAATTCAGAACCACTTCCGTTTGTGAGTGTGATTTGTGTATGGATATGGCAACTCCGTGACGATCCTATCTTCTATACGAGTGGTAGAATTTGAACTGTAGTGGATCAGGGTGATCCATCAAGGATGTCTCCTGTAAACAATGTCTGGTCTGTGTATAGACAGCAAATTGCTGTATTGTGCAATTTATTTCCAAGAGTCCTACAGTTCCACTGTAACACAGTGAATGCAACGGTTTGAAATCTACGAGGAAGGCCAGTGTTTTTTTTTTTTTTTTTTTTTTTTTTTTTTTTTTTTATAATGCAGCGAGCAACCACAGAGGGACCTATCCCGACTCCTGCTGATGGAAACCTCCATATTGTCATCAGTTACTAGGCTCCCTGACTTCCCTCAGGAAGAGCTAACCCTTCTCTCCCTCGCTGGAGCATGAAGTACATGAGGAAGTCATTACTTGGTAAGGGTGGTGAGATTAATCTTAGACTTGTCAAACTTAGGTTTAGGTCTCACTGACTGAGAAGCTACAGCAGCCTGAGAATAAGAAGTAGTAGCAGGGATATCAGTGAGAGAGCTGGAGTGTACAGGGGGTTGAGATGAAGCAGATCCAGTGGCATGAGGAACAGGAGTAGGGTCAGACTGTGTTTCAACAGAGCAAATCTCAGGACCGGACATCAACGCCGAAGCAAAGAACATATTCGGTGCGGGAGTTGCATGCAACGCCTTTACCTCTTTCCTTGCTTCGTATTAGGAGAAGCCTTCAGTTGCTTTTACTGTGCAGACTTCTTTCTCCTCCTTCCACCTGGGACGTGGCGTGAGCACCCTTGCAGTGAAAGCTGCATACAGTTTCAGATGTGCAGTGTTCATTATGACCTGTGCCATACACTGATTGGGAGGCCCGACAAGCCATGTCAGTATGACCATAAAGTTGGCATTTGGAGCACCGAAGGGGATTAGGAATATATGGTCTTACGTTAACAGTTTCACAGCCGATTTTGTCCTGAGTAGGATGTGACACTTTGCAAAATGTCAAGACAATAGTTGCAGTCTTCGTCCTCTTACCTTCCGAGAATCGAGTGATAAATCTTGCATCTACTACATCCTGCTGAGCATGTTCACGTATGATCTCGTCCTCTTCCATAACCATGAGGTTCCTACGGGTGATAACGCCCCTGCAGGAATTCATGGAATTCGGGATCCTCGGCTCGACATCAGAACAGTGAAACTTGCGCAGTTTAAGCAAGTCCTTAACCTGAGAGGAATTCACAGTTTTCGCAAGGAGGTCTCCATTGGCAAACTTTTTTAAAACCAGTTCTACCTCTTCAGCACAGCCTTCAAGCACCTTCTTGATAACGAAGTGGAACGGACTGCGTGCAGGATGAAAAACAACGCATTTTTTACAGAGATGTCCAGGGGGGATCGAGTCTCCAGCCGTTCAGTCTGGGGGCTGTCAGTTTGTGTCGCAGTCTGGAATCCGTCAGGACCAACTTCCCCCCTGAAGGGGGGAAGGTGGAGGCGGCAGGGGAGTCCGACATAGTAACCACCTCCCTCTGACGGGGGAAGTGGGAAGGAGAAAAAACGAGCAAGAGACAACAGACCCGGGGTAAAACACCTTAGTCTGAGATTGCCCTCTGAAACCACTCTCGGGAGGCGGCGTCTATGTCCATTCACACCCCAGAGCGATCACTGGGGTAACACTCCAGAGGCGAGTAAGCAGAAGCAGTCTCAGTATAGGCTACAGGTACAGACACCTAATGTACCAATCTATGAGGGAGGGGACACGTCTGCGCTCTCCACGGCTATGCATCCCCTGACGGATTGAAGGCGGACTTTTTATGCTGTGTTTCGAATATCCAAGACGGACTAAAGGTTTGCTGGCGCTGACTGACTTGTCATCTGAAGCTGTTTTTCACCTCTTCCATATCTTATTTTTCTGCTAACACCAATGCATTATTTCCTTGTTTATTGTTTATGCAGTCAGTAAAACGAATGAAGACATTAGTGATATACTAGACGATGTTCAGACGTAATATGCAAAACATATCACTTCATGAGAGTTGCGACAAGTCTCCCACTTTTTTTTTTTTTTTCCATTATGGTTATGTAGCAGCCAGCTCAAGCCCCGACACTCTAGAGAATATTGTCGCTGAAGGCAAAGGATACATTGTTGTAAACATGGGGCAAAATTTATAATGAATACAATTACAAACACAGCGAGGGAACATGATACTACATGAGAGAGAGAGAGAGAGAGAGAGAGAGAGAGAGAGAGAAGCATACATAATACCTATGTTTATGTAAGGATATTGTAATGCTGAGTAGAATTTGGCTCGACCTCTCGTTCCAAATCAACTCAACACTGAGCGGGGTCCTCTTTCGAGACCGGAGCTAGTGCAATGAAGAGAGGCAGGACATAAAAACTTTCGGCAACACCATACACGTATATTATTTCAGTTAGACACAAGACATTTCAGCAGAAATTACATCACAATATAGAGCAATACAAAACCTTATTTAAAATATTGTGTACTGTATCTCGCAGGATACTAGCTTCCTAGATATTAATGACAATACAACAAATCTTAGTACAGTAAATACCCGTGCGCGCGGAGCGCGGGGAGCGCGGGAGGGGAGAGAGAGGGGGGGGGTTTGTGATCTACCAGGAAGGAGGGGGGGGGAGGGAGACACAGAGAGTGACTTAGAACGGCGAGGGAGAAGTATGGTAATACTTAATGAGGCCCGATATTAACAAGGGAGTTTAGGTGTTTTCTATTGGCAAGAATT
>NC_136956.1:11138504-11348504 GCF_032717465.1 Coenobita brevimanus
TTGATAATTAACTCTGGTTCTTACTTGGACTTCAAGAGCGTGGGTGAGGAGTGGGGAGGGTTTTCAGGGATAGCGTGCAGAACAAGGGAGTACAGTTATCACTCGCGGTCCTCGTAGTTTGGCAACACTAGATTTCCGTCAGCACAACTTATATACTACACATCTCTCTGGTAGGTTATGTAGGCTCGCACTTCCCAACGCGTAACAAAGTCGGAACACTCGTAAATTCTATTCCACTGTATTACTCAGAGTTTAACCAATAGCACTCTAATGATGTATTATCCTTTCCTTGGGCTCTAGAGAGAAGTCCTTAGTAAACTCGGGATGATACTCGCACGTATCTTCACTTGGGGTCTCTACCCCTATTCTCACCCGTTAATGTAGTATTATGTCCTGGGTTACCCCAATGGAAATTACATGAAATCACTGCACTAGTTTTATTCTAAGAAAAAAGGAGTCACACTTAACCTACTTCACAATTGCGGATCCTCGTATCTCTGGTAGAGAGAAACACAGTTACCTCGGCGATGATCCGGTCGGCTGAGGGTGTCGCCAGGGTAGAGCGAGCCGGGAGGGCACGGGGCGACTCACTAGGGCGTCCTCTCACGTCCGGGGGCTTCCAGACTGGGCTCCGGACTGGGGCCGAAGAGGGCTAGGAACCTCTGGGTCAGGTCCCGGCGTCGCGGGGGCGTGGTGAGGTCTCGCCCGGGTGTCCTGGGGCGGGCCGGAAGAGGCGACGGACTGCGGTCTCCTATGGACAGGGGCGCCGGCAGGGGAAGGACTGCGGCAGCGGCTGTCACGGGGGCCCGACAGGTGGATCTTCTCAAGGGCCTCGCGCAGGGAACAGAGGCCGGGGGAGACAGGGAGGTCTTTCCTCCTCACTATACCCTGGGAGCGACCGTCGATCGTCTCCACCGGGGTGCTGAGGGAGCGACCGTTGATCGTCTCTACCTTAGCTGTCAGGGAGCGACCACTGATCGTCTCTACCTGATTTGGGCAATGACTACTGTGTCACGCTGCTTGTAGGGGTTGGCGGCCGTGTCGGGTCCAAGATCTAAGTTTCGCTGTAGGTGGTATACCCGCCTTTTTAGCGAGTGCAGCGGGTCTGTCGCCGGGGCAGAGGTGGGCGGTTGCAAGTGATGGCGTAAGGGTAGTAGGAGGGGGGTTTCGCCAAAGACCCTCTCGTGGGGGGAAACCCCGTCCTCTCTGGGGCAGGAATTCATGCCCCACTGGACGATTTTGACGTGCGCTGGCCAATCGTTGTCTTTGGTAGCCTCGATTCTGGTCCGCAGCTGATTTGCCAAGGTACGATGGCTGCGCTCACACACCGCGTTCCCTTGAGGCCAATATGGTGAGGAGTGGGAGATTTTGTATCCAAAAATCCGGGCCAGCTCTTCCCAGACTTTCCCGGAGAATTCGGGGGCATTGTCAGAATGGATGGCCTGGGGAATGCCAAAGTAGGGGAAAACGTGTCGGAGTAAGGCGTCGGCGACCGCGACGGCGTGATGTTCTTTAGCGGGGCAGGCTATTATGAACTTGGAGTACGTGTCAACAAACGTGATCACGTACTTATATCCTGATTTAGGAGGGAGAGGTCCTACCACGTCGACTGCTAGGAGCTGCCAGGGTTTGTGGGCAGTGATATGGCCAGAAGGCCCGGCGGTCCGGGTAATGTCTTTCCCGAGCGCACAGGCACGGCAAGCTTGAATAATTTCCTTGGCGAGGGTGGAGGGGTTCGGGGCCCAGTAGATGTCATTAAATACCTGTAGCAATTTTTTGGTGCCCAAATGGATGCCGTTGTCGGCATGTAACTGGCGCAGGGTGTCACGTGCCGCATTGGGGGCCAAGAGGATGTGTCCGGACGGGGTCAAGAGGTGGTCGCCCTGTCGGCACAATTTGGGAAACAGGTAGGCTGGGATCCAGGGGGGGCGTTCTTTGTGGTGCCAGAGTTCTAGCAGGTCCTGATCTGGTTGGACGGCGCGGATGGGAAGGCGGGAGAGGGCATCTGCATTAGTGTGGAGCTTCCCGGGTCTGTACGAGATTTCATATTGAAATTCCTCTAGGGTGTCACGCCATCGGACGGTTTGGGCGTTCTGGGAATCCGATTGTCGCAGCCACTGGAGTGATTGGTGGTCGGTTATTATAGTGACTTGGATCCCAGAAAGATAAGCTCTAAAATATTGGAGGGACCAGATTATGCCGGGGCATTCTCGCTTGGTGGCGGCATAATTTTTCTCTGCCGGGTTCAGTGTGCGGCTGGCACAAGCAATAATGTGTTCCCGACCGGCCTGTACCTGGGCTAGAACAGCGCCAATTGCGTCCAGGGAGACGTCCATGTAGAGGCGAAAAGGGAGGGCATAGTCGGGAAAGGCCACGATGGGGGCCGAGATAAGTTTGTCTTTCAGCTGTTGGAAGGCGGTTGGTCGGTCCTCTGTCCAGAGGAAAGGTTCTCCTTTCCTCGTCAGATCGTGAAGAGGTTTAGCAATTTGTGCAAACCCCTTCATGAAGCGGCGGTAGTAGGATGCGAGCCCCAAAGGCACGAATGCCGTGAACATCTTGCGGAGGTGGTATGTCCGCTATGGCGTGCAGCTTATCGGGGTCTGGGGAGATTCCTGCTTGGGAAATGGTATGGCCTAGAAACGCGACGGTTTTGCGGCCAAGACACATTTGGCTGGATGTAACTTGAGGCCTGCCTGGCGAATTCGGGTGAAAACTCAGCGGAGGCGCTGCAAATGATCGGCCCAAGTTTGGCTAAAAAACGATGACATCATCAAGATAGGCCAAACAGATCTCCCAAGTGAGGCCGCTTAAAACAGATTCCATCAGCCTGGAAAACGTGGCTGGGGCATTGCAGAGGCCGAATGGCAGGACATTAAACTCATAATGGCGGCCATTACTGGTAGAGAAGGCCGTTTTGCCTCGATGATCCGGGTGGACTGGGACCTGCCAATATCCAGACTGGAGATCAAGGGTAGAAAACCAAGACGCCCCGTATAGGGAGTCTAGGGAATCGTCGATGCGGGGAAGGGGAGTGGCATCCTTAATTGTGACATCGTTCACGCGGCGGTAATCGATGCAAAACCGCATCGTGCCGTCTTTTTTTTTACTAGAACGACGGGGGAGGACCACGGGCTGGTGGAGGGAAATAACGCCCGCCTCTTCCATTTCGCGCACATGGCGGTCTTCCTCTTCTGTCGGTCGGGGGTTCTTCCGTCGGGCAGGCTGTCGTATCGGGGCCTGTCGTATGGATCTCGTGAGACAGGTATGTCGTGTGTCCTATATCTGCGGGCCCTGCCGCAAACAAATCCTGGAACTCCAGGAGGAGGCGGCGTAAGGCGTCTGACTGTTGGTCGGAGAGATGGTCAGGGCTGGGGGAAGGGGGCGGGGCATTGGGGGGGAAGGGACGCAGGGCTCGGCTTCTTCCATCTCTCCGACGATAAGCCCTTTAGGAAGGGTGAGAGGGGATGGTGCGAGATTGGCGATGCGAATGGCAGAGCGGTCAGAGGGGAGAAAGGTAGGGGAAATGAGGCAGTCGGAGAGGGGTCCGGCAGGGAGGAGGGGGAGAACAAACGGGTTGGGCGTGTGGGCCTGTTCTGGGGCACCCAGGCCTCGTGGTGTGTGGGGATGGTAACGGCGGCGGAAACGGTGGCAGGGAAGGAGGGGGCAAGAGTGGGGTGGGGTTGCGCGGGGGAAGGGGGAGGTGAAGAAGGGGAAAAGAAGGAGTGCGAGGGTTTTTTTTTTTTGTGTGTCCTCCGGCCGGGGTTGCGGCGTGCAGGTACAAACGGCTGGGGTGGAGCGGGGTAGGGGGTGGAACTGGAGTTGTCGGTTGCGACAGTCGATAGTGGCTCCGAGTTTTTGAAGTAAGTCCAGCCCTAAATAGCCGTCATAGCTCTGGCAGGAGGAATAAAAAATGATGAAGGGGTGTTGGGTAGATACTGGTTGGTGGGTGTCGACCCGTAGGGCCCGAGTTTCCCCACGGATGGGCAGGGGGCACTCCCCCGCATCTATAAGGTGGGTGGTAGTGGGGCGGAGCGGGCCAAACCGCGATTTGTAGCGGGAGAAATAATGGCTGTAAAGACAGGATCTGGCTGCTCCCGTATCGACTAGTAGTCTGGCCTTCACGCCGTTGATTTTCATTTTGTGGTACACTGGGGGGCGATACTTAGGGGTGATGGCCCCCGCCACCGTGGGTTGGTGCGGGGGCGGGCCTAAAAATCCAGCTGGTTAGGGCTCTCGTGTTCCTGTTCCTGCTCTAAGTCTCCTGGAGGGGGATCGTCCGCTGGCGCCAGCTCGTCCCCTGGGGCCTCGCCTTCTAGGGCGGACACCTTACGCAGACCCGGGGTTGTGCTTTTGCGGCGAGCAGCTTTCAGCTGGTCCCGTACGTCATGAAGGGGGCAACGGGAGTTGCAGGCTGTGAATTCCCACGGGTTGATGAGAATTAAGTTTGGGTTTTCTCGTGGGGCGGGGCGCCGACGAGAGGGGTACGCCCTGGGTGGGCTAGGCGTCGGGGTCGGGCTGGTGTGGGGCAGGGGCGGACGTGGTGCGGCTGGGGGAGCCGGGGGCCGAGTGGGGAATTTCTTGACAACATTGATTTGTTGTGGAGGAGGGCAGGCGGTCAGGAGGCGTCGTATCAGCCGTATATCCCTATCCATGTCTCCTGTCGGATCGTGGATAGTAAAGTGTTGCTTCACAACACTTGGGAGTACTCGGAGCAGAGTATTGAAGGTGTGCTGGTCCCGGGTTTCTTCGTCTGATTCCGGGTAGGCAGCAGTAATCAGGCTTCTTGCCTGCAACAGGGTATTATCTAAATCCCCGTTATAAGTAAAGCTATCCAACTTGGATAGAGCCACCACTTTCCCTAATGATGGGGTGATGGCTTGGACTGCGAACTTTGTAAAGTTCTGCCAGGTGAGTTCTGGGACAATTTTTGGCGCAATGTTAGCTGCGGCTTTACCCAGTAGTGGAAGTGTGACTGCAATTTTTTGTTGGTCATTATCGAAGCCAATATCCAATAAGGGTTTAACTATTGCAAGATATGTTTGTATGTCATATTGGTCAGGGTCAAACTTGGATAACTGGACGTGCGGTTTAGTTGCCATCTTTCCAAATATTTCCTATTTACCTCTCTTCTACGCTCGGATCTAGAACCACCGCTAGCCACCAGTGTAATGCTGAGTAGAATTTGGCTCGACCTCTCGTTCCAAATCACTCAACACTGAGCGGGGTCCTCTTTCGAGACCGGAGCTAGTGCAATGAAGAGAGGCAGGACATAAAAACTTTCGGCAACACCATACACGTATATTATTTCAGTTAGACACAAGACATTTCAGCAGACATTACATCACAATATAGAGCAATACAAAACCTTATTTAAAATATTGTGTATCTCGCAGGATACTAGCTTCCTAGATATTAATGACAATACAACAAATCTTAGTACAGTAAATACCCGTGCGCGCGGAGTGCGGGAGGAGAGAGGGGGGGGTTTGTGATCTACCAGGAAGGAGGGGGGGGGAGGGAGACACAGAGAGTGACTTAGAACGGCGAGGGAGAAGTATGGTAATACTTAATGAGGCCCGATATTAACAAGGGAGTTTAGGTGTTTTCTATTGGCAAGAATTCTTTGATAATTAACTCTGGTTCTTATTTGGACTTCAAGAGCGTGGGTGAGGGAGTGGGGAGGGTTTTCAGGGATAGCGTGCAGAACAAGGGAGTACAGTTATCACTCGCGGTCCTCGTAGTTTGGCAACACTAGATTTCCGTCAGCACAACTTATATACTACACATCTCTCTGGTAGGTTATGTAGGCTCGCACTTCCCAACGCGTAACAAAGTCGGAACACTCGTAAATTCTATTCCACTGTATTACTCAGAGTTTAACCAATAGCACTCTAATGATGTATTATCCTTTCCTTGGGCTCTAGAGAGAAGTCCTTAGTAAACTCGGGATGATACTCGCACGTATCTTCACTTGGGGTCTCTACCCTATTCTCACCCGTTAATGTAGTATTATGTCCTGGAGTTACCCGAATGGAAATTACATGAAATCACTGCACTAGTTTTATTCTAAGAAAAAAGGAGTCACACTTAACCTACTTCACAATTGCGGATCCTCGTATCTCTGGTAGAGAGAAACACAGTTACCTCGGCGATGATCCGGTCGGCTGAGGGTGTCGCCAGGGTAGAGCGAGCCGGGAGGGCACGGGGCGACTCACTAGGGCGTCCTCTCACGTCCGGGGGCTTCCAGACTGGGCTCCGGACTGGGGCCGAAGAGGAGCTAGGAACCTCTGGGTCAGGTCCCGGCGTCAGCGGGGGCGTGGTGAGGTCTCGCCCGGGTGTCCTGGGGCGGGCCGGAAGAGGCGACGGACTGCGGTCTCCTATGGACAGGGGCGCCGGCAGGGAAGGACTGCGGCAGCGGCTGTCACGGGGGCCCGACAGGTGGATCTTCTCAAGGGCCTCGCGCAGGGAACAGAGGCCGGGGAGACAGGGAGGTCTTTCCTCCTCACTATACCCTGGGAGCGACCGTCGATCGTCTCCACCGGGAGTGCTGAGGGAGCGACCGTTGATCGTCTCTACCTTAGCTGTCAGGGAGCGACCACTGATCGTCTCTACCTGATTTGGGCAATGACTACTGTGTCACGCTGCTTGTAGGGGTTGGCGGCCGTGTCGGGTCCAAGATCTAAGTTTCGCTGTAGGTGGTATACCCGCCTTTTAGCGAGTGCAGCGGGTCTGTCGCCGGGGCAGAGGTGGGCGGTTGCAAGTGATGGCGTAAGGGTAGTAGGAGGGGGGTTTCGCCAAAGACCCTCTCGTGGGGGGAAACCCCGTCCTCTCTGGGGCAGGAATTCATGCCCCACTGGACGATTTTGACGTGCGCTGGCCAATCGTTGTCTTTGGTAGCCTCGATTCTGGTCCGCAGCTGATTTGCCAAGGTACGATGGCTGCGCTCACACACCGCGTTCCCTTGAGGCCAATATGGTGAGGAGTGGGAGATTTTGTATCCAAAAATCCGGGCCAGCTCTTCCCAGACTTTCCCGGAGAATTCGGGGGCATTGTCAGAATGGATGGCCTGGGGAATGCCAAAGTAGGGGAAAACGTGTCGGAGTAAGGCGTCGGCGACCGCGACGGCGTGATGTTCTTTAGCGGGGCAGGCTATTATGAACTTGGAGTACGTGTCAACAAACGTGATCACGTACTTATATCCTGATTTAGGAGGGAGAGGTCCTACCACGTCGACTGCTAGGAGCTGCCAGGGTTTGTGGGCAGTGATATGGCCAGAAAGGCCCGGCGGTCCGGGTAATGTCTTTCCCGAGCGCACAGGCACGGCAAGCTTGAATAATTTCCTTGGCGAGGGTGGAGGGTTCGGGGCCCAGTAGATGTCATTAAATACCTGTAGCAATTTTTGGTGCCCAAATGGATGCCGTTGTCGGCATGTAACTGGCGCAGGGTGTCACGTGCCGCATTGGGGGCCAAGAGGATGTGTCCGGACGGGGTCAAGAGGTGGTCGCCCTGTCGGCACAATTTGGGAAACAGGTAGGCTGGGATCCAGGGGGGGCGTTCTTTGTGGTGCCAGAGTTCTAGCAGGTCCTGATCTGGTTGGACGGCGCGGATGGGAAGGCGGGAGAGGGCATCTGCATTAGTGTGGAGCTTCCCGGGTCTGTACGAGATTTCATATTGAAATTCCTCTAGGGTGTCACGCCATCGGACGGTTTGGGCGTTCTGGGAATCCGATTGTCGCAGCCACTGGAGTGATTGGTGGTCGGTTATTATAGTGACTTGGATCCCAGAAAGATAAGCTCTAAAATATTGGAGGGACCAGATTATGCCGGGGCATTCTCGCTTGGTGGCGGCATAATTTTTCTCTGCCGGGTTCAGTGTGCGGCTGGCACAAGCAATAATGTGTTCCCGACCGGCCTGTACCTGGGCTAGAACAGCGCCAATTGCGTCCAGGGAGACGTCCATGTAGAGGCGAAAAGGGAGGGCATAGTCGGGAAAGGCCACGATGGGGGCCGAGATAAGTTTGTCTTTCAGCTGTTGGAAGGCGGTTGGTCGGTCCTCTGTCCAGAGGAAAGGTTCTCCTTTCCTCGTCAGATCGTGAAGAGGTTTAGCAATTTGTGCAAACCCCTTCATGAAGCGGCGGTAGTAGGATGCGAGCCCCAAAAAGGCACGAATGCCGTGAACATCTTGCGGAGGTGGTATGTCCGCTATGGCGTGCAGCTTATCGGGGTCTGGGGAGATTCCTGCTTGGGAAATGGTATGGCCTAGAAACGCGACGGTTTTTGCGGCCAAGACACATTTGGCTGGATGTAACTTGAGGCCTGCCTGGCGAATTCGGGTGAAAACTCAGCGGAGGCGCTGCAAATGATCGGCCCAAGTTTGGCTAAAAAACGATGACATCATCAAGATAGGCCAAACAGATCTCCCAAGTGAGGCCGCTTAAAACAGATTCCATCAGCCTGGAAAACGTGGCTGGGGCATTGCAGAGGCCGAATGGCAGGACATTAAACTCATAATGGCGGCCATTACTGGTAGAGAAGGCCGTTTTGCCTCGATGATCCGGGTGGACTGGGACCTGCCAATATCCAGACTGGAGATCAAGGGTAGAAAACCAAGACGCCCCGTATAGGGAGTCTAGGGAATCGTCGATGCGGGGAAGGGGAGTGGCATCCTTAATTGTGACATCGTTCACGCGGCGGTAATCGATGCAAAACCGCATCGTGCCGTCTTTTTTTTTACTAGAACGACGGGGGAGGACCACGGGCTGGTGGAGGGGGAAATAACGCCCGCCTCTTCCATTTCGCGCACTTGGCGGTCTTCCTTCTCTCTGTCGGGGGTTCTTCCGTCGGGAAGGCTGTCGTATCGGGGGGCCTGTCGTATGGATCTCGTGAGACAGGTATGTAGTGTGTCCTATATCTGCGGGCCCTGCCGCAAACAAATCCTGGAACTCCAGGAGGAGGCGGCGTAAGGCGTCTGACTGTTGGTCGGAGAGATGGTCAGGGATGGGGGGAGGGGGAGGGGCATTTGGGGGGGAAGGGACGCAGGGCTCGGCTTCTTCCATCTCTCCGACGATAAGCCCTTTAGGAAGGGTGAGAGGGGATGGTGCGAGATTGGCGATGCGAATGGCAGCGCGGTGGGGGGGGAGAAAGGTAGGGGAAACGAGGCAGGCGGAGAGGGGTCCGGCAGGGAGGAGGGGGGAGAACAAAACGGATGGGCCTGAGGGCCTGTTCAGGGGCACCCAGGCCTCGTGGTGTGAGGGGATGGTAACGGCGGCGGAAACGGTGGCAGGGAAGGAGGGGGCAAGAGTGGGGTGGGGTTGCGCGGGGGAAGGGGGAGGTGAAGAAGGGGAAAAGAAGGAGTGCGAGGGTTTTTTTTTTTGTGTGTCCTCCGGCCGGGGTTGCGGCGTGCAGGTACAAACGGCTGGGGTGGAGCGGGGTAGGGGGTGGAACTGGAGTTGTCGGTTGCGACAGTCGATAGTGGCTCCGAGTTTTTGAAGTAAGTCCAGCCCTAAATAGCCGTCATAGCTCTGGCAGGAGGAATAAAAAATGATGAAGGGGTGTTGGGTAGATACTGGTTGGTGGGTGTCGACCCGTAGGGCCCGAGTTTCCCCACGGATGGGCAGGGGGCCATCCCCCGCATCTATAAGGTGGGTGGTAGTGGGGCGGAGGGGGCCAAACCGCGATTTGTAGCGGGAGAAATAATGGCTGTAAAGACAGGATCTGGCTGCTCCCGTATCGACTAGTAGTCTGGCCTTCACGCCGTTGATTTTCATTTTGTGGTACACTGGGGGGCGATACTTAGGGGTGATGGCCCCCGCCACCGTGGGTTGGTGCGGGGGCGGGCCTAAAAATCCAGCTGGTTAGGGCTCTCGTGTTCCTGTTCCTGCTCTAAGTCTCCTGGAGGGGATCGTCCGCTGGCGCCAGCTCGTCCCCTGGGGCCTCGCCTTCTAGGGCGGACACCTTACGCAGACCCGGGGTTGTGCTTTTGCGGCGAGCAGCTTTCAGCTGGTCCCGTACGTCATGAAGGGGGCAACGGGAGTTGCAGGCTGTGAATTCCCACGGGTTGATGAGAATTAAGTTTGGGTTTTCTCGTGGGGCGGGGCGCCGACGAGAGGGGTACGCCCTGGGTGGGCTAGGCGTCGGGGTCGGGCTGGTGTGGGGCAGGGGCGGACGTGGTGCGGCTGGGGAGCCGGGGGCCGAGTGGGGAATTTCTTGACAACATTGATTTGTTGTGGAGGAGGGCAGGCGGTCAGGAGGCGTCGTATCAGCCGTATATCCCCTATCCATGTCTCCTGTCGGATCGTGGATAGTAAAGTGTTGCTTCACAACACTTGGGAGTACTCGGAGCAGAGTATTGAAGGTGTGCTGGTCCCGGGTTTCTTCGTCTGATTCCGGGTAGGCAGCAGTAATCAGGCTTCTTGCCTGCAACAGGGTATTATCTAAATCCCCGTTATAAGTAAAGCTATCCAACTTGGATAGAGCCACCACTTTCCCTAATGATGGGGTGATGGCTTGGACTGCGAACTTTGTAAAGTTCTGCCAGGTGAGTTCTGGGACAATTTTTGGCGCAATGTTAGCTGCGGCTTTACCCAGTAGTGGAAGTGTGACTGCAATTTTTTGTTGGTCATTATCGAAGCCAATATCCAATAAGGGTTTAACTATTGCAAGATATGTTTGTATGTCATATTGGTCAGGGTCAAACTTGGATAACTGGACGTGCGGTTTAGTTGCCATCTTTCCAAATATTTCCTATTTACCTCTCTTCTACGCTCGGATCTAGAACCACCGCTAGCCACCAGTGTAATGCTGAGTAGAATTTTGGCTCGACCTCTCGTTCCAAATCAACTCAACACTGAGCGGGGTCCTCTTTCGAGACCGGAGCTAGTGCAATGAAGAGAGGCAGGACATAAAAACTTTCGGCAACACCATACACGTATATTATTTCAGTTAGACACAAGACATTTCAGCAGACATTACATCACAATATAGAGCAATACAAAACCTTATTTAAAATATTGTGTATCTCGCAGGATACTAGCTTCCTAGATATTAATGACAATACAACAAATCTTAGTACAGTAAATACCCGTGCGCGCGGAGTGAGGGAGGGGAGAGAGAGGGGGGGGTTTGTGATCTACCAGGAAGGAGGGGGGGGGAGGGAGACACAGAGAGTGACTTAGAACGGCGAGGGAGAAGTATGGTAATACTTAATGAGGCCCGATATTAACAAGGGAGTTTAGGTGTTTTCTATTGGCAAGAATTCTTTGATAATTAACTCTGGTTCTTATTTGGACTTCAAGAGCGTGGGTGAGGAGTGGGGAGGGTTTTCAGGGATAGCGTGCAGAACAAGGGAGTACAGTTATCACTCGCGGTCCTCGTAGTTTGGCAACACTAGATTTCCGTCAGCACAACTTATATACTACACATCTCTCTGGTAGGTTATGTAGGCTCGCACTTCCCAACGCGTAACAAAGTCGGAACACTCGTAAATTCTATTCCACTGTATTACTCAGAGTTTAACCAATAGCACTCTAATGATGTATTATCCTTTCCTTGGGCTCTAGAGAGAAGTCCTTAGTAAACTCGGGATGATACTCGCACGTATCTTCACTTGGGGTCTCTACCCCTATTCTCACCCGTTAATGTAGTATTATGTCCTGGGTTACCCGAATGGAAATTACATGAAATCACTGCACTAGTTTTATTCTAAGAAAAAAGGAGTCACACTTAACCTACTTCACAATTGCGGATCCTCGTATCTCTGGTAGAGAGAAACACAGTTACCTCGGCGATGATCCGGTCGGCTGAGGGTGTCGCCAGGGTAGAGCGAGCCGGGAGGGCACGGGGCGACTCACTAGGGCGTCCTCTCACGTCCGGGGGCTTCCAGACTGGGCTCCGGACTGGGGCCGAAGAGGGCTAGGAACCTCTGGGTCAGGTCCCGGCGTCGCGGGGGCGTGGTGAGGTCTCGCCCGGGTGTCCTGGGGCGGGCCGGAAGAGGCGACGGACTGCGGTCTCCTATGGACAGGGGCGCCGGCAGGGAAGGACTGCGGCAGCGGCTGTCACGGGGGCCCGACAGGTGGATCTTCTCAAGGGCCTCGCGCAGGGAACAGAGGCCGGGGGAGACAGGGAGGTCTTTCCTCCTCACTATACCCTGGGAGCGACCGTCGATCGTCTCCACCGGGGTGCTGAGGGAGCGACCGTTGATCGTCTCTACCTTAGCTGTCAGGGAGCGACCACTGATCGTCTCTACCTGATTTGGGCAATGACTACTGTGTCACGCTGCTTGTAGGGGTTGGCGGCCGTGTCGGGTCCAAGATCTAAGTTTCGCTGTAGGTGGTATACCCGCCTTTTTAGCGAGTGCAGCGGGTCTGTCGCCGGGGCAGAGGTGGGCGGTTGCAAGTGATGGCGTAAGGGTAGTAGGAGGGGGGTTTCGCCAAAGACCCTCTCGTGGGGAAACCCCGTCCTCTCTGGGGCAGGAATTCATGCCCCACTGGACGATTTTGACGTGCGCTGGCCAATCGTTGTCTTTGGTAGCCTCGATTCTGGTCCGCAGCTGATTTGCCAAGGTACGATGGCTGCGCTCACACACCGCGTTCCCTTGAGGCCAATATGGTGAGGAGTGGGAGATTTTGTATCCAAAAATCCGGGCCAGCTCTTCCCAGACTTTCCCGGAGAATTCGGGGGCATTGTCAGAATGGATGGCCTGGGGAATGCCAAAGTAGGGGAAAACGTGTCGGAGTAAGGCGTCGGCGACCGCGACGGCGTGATGTTCTTTAGCGGGGCAGGCTATTATGAACTTGGAGTACGTGTCAACAAACGTGATCACGTACTTATATCCTGATTTAGGAGGGAGAGGTCCTACCACGTCGACTGCTAGGAGCTGCCAGGGTTTGTGGGCAGTGATATGGCCAGAAGGCCCGGCGGTCCGGGTAATGTCTTTCCCGAGCGCACAGGCACGGCAAGCTTGAATAATTTCCTTGGCGAGGGTGAAGGGTTCGGGGCCCAGTAGATGTCATTAAATACCTGTAGCAATTTTTTGGTGCCCAAATGGATGCCGTTGTCGGCATGTAACTGGCGCAGGGTGTCACGTGCCGCATTGGGGGCCAAGAGGATGTGTCCGGACGGGGTCAAGAGGTGGTCGCCCTGTCGGCACAATTTGGGAAACAGGTAGGCTGGGATCCAGGGGGGGCGTTCTTTGTGGTGCCAGAGTTCTAGCAGGTCCTGATCTGGTTGGACGGCGCGGATGGGAAGGCGGGAGAGGGCATCTGCATTAGTGTGGAGCTTCCCGGGTCTGTACGAGATTTCATATTGAAATTCCTCTAGGGTGTCACGCCATCGGACGGTTTGGGCGTTCTGGGAATCCGATTGTCGCAGCCACTGGAGTGATTGGTGGTCGGTTATTATAGTGACTTGGATCCCAGAAAGATAAGCTCTAAAATATTGGAGGGACCAGATTATGCCGAGGCATTCTCGCTTGGTGGCGGCATAATTTTTTCTCTGCCGGGTTCAGTGTGCGGCTGGCACAAGCAATAATGTGTTCCCGACCGGCCTGTACCTGGGCTAGAACAGCGCCAATTGCGTCCAGGGAGACGTCCATGTAGAGGCGAAAAGGGAGGGCATAGTCGGGAAAGGCCACGATGGGGGCCGAGATAAGTTTGTCTTTCAGCTGTTGGAAGGCGGTTGGTCGGTCCTCTGTCCAGAGGAAAGGTTCTCCTTTCCTCGTCAGATCGTGAAGAGGTTTAGCAATTTGTGCAAACCCCTTCATGAAGCGGCGGTAGTAGGATGCGAGCCCCAAAAAGGCACGAATGCCGTGAACATCTTGCGGAGGTGGTATGTCCGCTATGGCGTGCAGCTTATCGGGGTCTGGGGAGATTCCTGCTTGGGAAATGGTATGGCCTAGAAACGCGACGGTTTTTGCGGCCAAGACACATTTGGCTGGATGTAACTTGAGGCCTGCCTGGCGAATTCGGGTGAAAACTCAGCGGAGGCGCTGCAAATGATCGGCCCAAGTTTGGCTAAAAAACGATGACATCATCAAGATAGGCCAAACAGATCTCCCAAGTGAGGCCGCTTAAAACAGATTCCATCAGCCTGGAAAACGTGGCTGGGGCATTGCAGAGGCCGAATGGCAGGACATTAAACTCATAATGGCGGCCATTACTGGTAGAGAAGGCCGTTTTGCCTCGATGATCCGGGTGGACTGGGACCTGCCAATATCCAGACTGGAGATCAAGGGTAGAAAACCAAGACGCCCCGTATAGGGAGTCTAGGGAATCGTCGATGCGGGGAAGGGGAGTGGCATCCTTAATTGTGACATCGTTCACGCGGCGGTAATCGATGCAAAACCGCATCGTGCCGTCTTTTTACTAGAACGACGGGGGAGGACCACGGGCTGGTGGAGGGGAAATAACGCCCGCCTCTTCCATTTCGCGCACTTGGCGGTCTTCCTCTTCTCTCTGTCGGGGGTTCTTCCGTCGGGAAGGCTGTCGTATCGGGGGGCCTGTCGTATGGATCTCGTGAGACAGGTATGTAGTGTGTCCTATATCTGCGGGCCCTGCCGCAAACAAATCCTGGAACTCCAGGAGGAGGCGGCGTAAGGCGTCTGACTGTTGGTCGGAGAGATGGTCAGGGATGGGGGGAAGGGGGGCGGGGCATTGGGGGGGGGAAGGGACGCAGGGCTCGGCTTCTTCCATCTCTCCGACAATAAGCCCTTTAGGAAGGGTGAGAGGGGATGGTGCGAGATTGGCGATGCGAATGGCAGCGCGGTGGGGGGGGAGAAAGGTAGGGGAAACGAGGCAGGCAGAGAGGGGTCCGGCAGGGAGGAGGGGGGAGAACAAAACGGATGGGCCTGAGGGCCTGTTCAGGGGCACCCAGGCCTCGTGGTGTGAGGGGATGGTAACGGCAGCGGAAACGGTGGCAGGGAAGGAGGGGGCAAGAGTGGGGTGGGGTTGCGCGGGGGAAGGGGGAGGTGAAGAAGGGGAAAAGAAGGAGTGCGAGGGTTTTTTTTTTGTGTGTCCTCCGGCCGGGGTTGCGGCGTGCAGGTACAAACGGCTGGGGTGGAGCGGGGTAGGGGGTGGAACTGGAGTTGTCGGTTGCGACAGTCGATAGTGGCTCCGAGTTTTTGAAGTAAGTCCAGCCCTAAATAGCCGTCATAGCTCTGGCAGGAGGAATAAAAAATGATGAAGGGGTGTTGGGTAGATACTGGTTGGTGGGTGTCGACCCGTAGGGCCCGAGTTTCCCCACGGATGGGCAGGGGGCCATCCCCCGCATCTATAAGGTGGGTGGTAGTGGGGCGGAGGGGGCCAAACCGCGATTTGTAGCGGGAGAAATAATGGCTGTAAAGACAGGATCTGGCTGCTCCCGTATCGACTAGTAGTCTGGCCTTCACGCCGTTGATTTTCATTTTGTGGTACACTGGGGGGCGATACTTAGGGGTGATGGCCCCCGCCACCGTGGGTTGGTGCGGGGGCGGGCCTAAAAATCCAGCTGGTTAGGGCTCTCGTGTTCCTGTTCCTGCTCTAAGTCTCCTGGAGGGGGATCGTCCGCTGGCGCCAGCTCGTCCCCTGGGGCCTCGCCTTCTAGGGCGGACACCTTACGCAGACCCGGGGTTGTGCTTTTGCGGCGAGCAGCTTTCAGCTGGTCCCGTACGTCATGAAGGGGGCAACGGGAGTTGCAGGCTGTGAATTCCCACGGGTTGATGAGAATTAAGTTTGGGTTTTCTCGTGGGGCGGGGCGCCGACGAGAGGGGTACGCCCTGGGTGGGCTAGGCGTCGGGGTCGGGCTGGTGTGGGGCAGGGGTGGACGTGGTGCGGCTGGGGGAGCCGGGGGCCGAGTGGGGAATTTCTTGACAACATTGATTTGTTGTGGAGGAGGGCAGGCGGTCAGGAGGCGTCATATCAGCCGTATATCCCTATCCATGTCTCCTGTCGGATCGTGGATAGTAAAGTGTTGCTTCACAACACTTGGGAGTACTCGGAGCAGAGTATTGAAGGTGTGCTGGTCCCGGGTTTCTTCGTCTGATTCCGGGTAGGCAGCAGTAATCAGGCTTCTTGCCTGCAACAGGGTATTATCTAAATCCCCGTTATAAGTAAAGCTATCCAACTTGGATAGAGCCACCACTTTCCCTAATGATGGGGTGATGGCTTGGACTGCGAACTTTGTAAAGTTCTGCCAGGTGAGTTCTGGGACAATTTTTGGCGCAATGTTAGCTGCGGCTTTACCCAGTAGTGGAAGTGTGACTGCAATTTTTGTTGGTCATTATCGAAGCCAATATCCAATAAGGGTTTAACTATTGCAAGATATGTTTGTATGTCATATTGGTCAGGGTCAAACTTGGATAACTGGACGTGCGGTTTAGTTGCCATCTTTCCAAATATTTCCTATTTACCTCTCTTCTACGCTCGGATCTAGAACCACCGCTAGCCACCAGTGTAATGCTGAGTAGAATTTGGCTCGACCTCTCGTTCCAAATCAACTCAACACTGAGCGGGGTCCTCTTTCGAGACCGGAGCTAGTGCAATGAAGAGAGGCAGGACATAAAAACTTTCGGCAACACCATACACGTATATTATTTCAGTTAGACACAAGACATTTCAGCAGACATTACATCACAATATAGAGCAATACAAAACCTTATTTAAAATATTGTGTATCTCGCAGGATACTAGCTTCCTAGATATTAATGACAATACAACAAATCTTAGTACAGTAAATACCCGTGCGCGCGGAGTGCGGGAGGGGAGAGAGAGGGGGGGGTTTGTGATCTACCAGGAAGGAGGGGGGGGAGGGAGACACAGAGAGTGACTTAGAACGGCGAGGAGAAGTATGGTAATACTTAATGAGGCCCGATATTAACAAGGGAGTTTAGGTGTTTTCTATTGGCAAGAATTCTTTGATAATTAACTCTGGTTCTTATTTGGACTTCAAGAGCGTGGGTGAGGAGTGGGGAGGGTTTTCAGGGATAGCGTGCAGAACAAGGGAGTACAGTTATCACTCGCGGTCCTCGTAGTTTGGCAACACTAGATTTCCGTCAGCACAACTTATATACTACACATCTCTCTGGTAGGTTATGTAGGCTCGCACTTCCCAACGCGTAACAAAGTCGGAACACTCGTAAATTCTATTCCACTGTATTACTCAGAGTTTAACCAATAGCACTCTAATGATGTATTATCCTTTCCTTGGGCTCTAGAGAGAAGTCCTTAGTAAACTCAGGATGATACTCGCACGTATCTTCACTTGGGGTCTCTACCCCTATTCTCACCCGTTAATGTAGTATTATGTCCTGGGTTACCCGAATGGAAATTACATGAAATCACTGCACTAGTTTTATTCTAAGAAAAAAGGAGTCACACTTAACCTACTTCACAATTGCGGATCCTCGTATCTCTGGTAGAGAGAAACACAGTTACCTCGGCGATGATCCGGTCGGCTGAGGGTGTCGCCAGGGTAGAAGCGAGCCGGGAGGGCACGGGGCGACTCACTAGGGCGTCCTCTCACGTCCGGGGGCTTCCAGACTGGGCTCCGGACTGGGGCCGAAGAGGGCTAGGAACCTCTGGGTCAGGTCCCGGCGTCGCGGGGGCGTGGTGAGGTCTCGCCCGGGTGTCCTGGGGCGGGCCGGAAGAGGCGACGGACTGCGGTCTCCTATGGACAGGGGCGCCGGCAGGGAAGGACTGCGGCAGCGGCTGTCACGGGGGCCCGACAGGTGGATCTTCTCAAGGGCCTCGCGCAGGGAACAGAGGCCGGGGAGACAGGGAGGTCTTTCCTCCTCACTATACCCTGGGAGCGACCGTCGATCGTCTCCACCGGGGTGCTGAGGGAGCGACCGTTGATCGTCTCTACCTTAGCTGTCAGGGAGCGACCACTGATCGTCTCTACCTGATTTGGGCAATGACTACTGTGTCACGCTGCTTGTAGGGGTTGGCGGCCGTGTCGGGTCCAAGATCTAAGTTTCGCTGTAGGTGGTATACCCGCCTTTTAGCGAGTGCAGCGGGTCTGTCGCCGGGGCAGAGGTGGGCGGTTGCAAGTGATGGCGTAAGGGTAGTAGGAGGGGGGTTTCGCCAAAGACCCTCTCGTGGGGGGAAACCCCGTCCTCTCTGGGGCAGGAATTCATGCCCCACTGGACGATTTTGACGTGCGCTGGCCAATCGTTGTCTTTGGTAGCCTCGATTCTGGTCCGCAGCTGATTTGCCAAGGTACGATGGCTGCGCTCACACACCGCGTTCCCTTGAGGCCAATATGGTGAGGAGTGGGAGATTTTGTATCCAAAAATCCGGGCCAGCTCTTCCCAGACTTTCCCGGAGAATTCGGGGGCATTGTCAGAATGGATGGCCTGGGGAATGCCAAAGTAGGGGAAAACGTGTCGGAGTAAGGCGTCGGCGACCGCGACGGCGTGATGTTCTTTAGCGGGGCAGGCTATTATGAACTTGGAGTACGTGTCAACAAACGTGATCACGTACTTATATCCTGATTTAGGAGGGAGAGGTCCTACCACGTCGACTGCTAGGAGCTGCCAGGGTTTGTGGGCAGTGATATGGCCAGAAGGCCCGGCGGTCCGGGTAATGTCTTTCCCGAGCGCACAGGCACGGCAAGCTTGAATAATTTCCTTGGCGAGGGTGGAGGGGTTCGGGGCCCAGTAGATGTCATTAAATACCTGTAGCAATTTTTGGTGCCCAAATGGATGCCGTTGTCGGCATGTAACTGGCGCAGGGTGTCACGTGCCGCATTGGGGGCCAAGAGGATGTGTCCGGACGGGGTCAAGAGGTGGTCGCCCTGTCGGCACAATTTGGGAAACAGGTAGGCTGGGATCCAGGGGGGGCGTTCTTTGTGGTGCCAGAGTTCTAGCAGGTCCTGATCTGGTTGGACGGCGCGGATGGGAAGGCGGGAGAGGGCATCTGCATTAGTGTGGAGCTTCCCGGGTCTGTACGAGATTTCATATTGAAATTCCTCTAGGGTGTCACGCCATCGGACGGTTTGGGCGTTCTGGGAATCCGATTGTCGCAGCCACTGGAGTGATTGGTGGTCGGTTATTATAGTGACTTGGATCCCAGAAAGATAAGCTCTAAAATATTGGAGGGACCAGATTATGCCGAGGCATTCTCGCTTGGTGGCGGCATAATTTTTCTCTGCCGGGTTCAGTGTGCGGCTGGCACAAGCAATAATGTGTTCCCGACCGGCCTGTACCTGGGCTAGAACAGCGCCAATTGCGTCCAGGGAGACGTCCATGTAGAGGCGAAAAGGGAGGGCATAGTCGGGAAAGGCCACGATGGGGGCCGAGATAAGTTTGTCTTTCAGCTGTTGGAAGGCGGTTGGTCGGTCCTCTGTCCAGAGGAAAGGTTCTCCTTTCCTCGTCAGATCGTGAAGAGGTTTAGCAATTTGTGCAAACCCCTTCATGAAGCGGCGGTAGTAGGATGCGAGCCCCAAAAAGGCACGAATGCCGTGAACATCTTGCGGAGGTGGTATGTCCGCTATGGCGTGCAGCTTATCGGGGTCTGGGGAGATTCCTGCTTGGGAAATGGTATGGCCTAGAAACGCGACGGTTTTGCGGCCAAGACACATTTGGCTGGATGTAACTTGAGGCCTGCCTGGCGAATTCGGGTGAAAACTCAGCGGAGGCGCTGCAAATGATCGGCCCAAGTTTGGCTAAAAAACGATGACATCATCAAGATAGGCCAAACAGATCTCCCAAGTGAGGCCGCTTAAAACAGATTCCATCAGCCTGGAAAACGTGGCTGGGGCATTGCAGAGGCCGAATGGCAGGACATTAAACTCATAATGGCGGCCATTACTGGTAGAGAAGGCCGTTTTGCCTCGATGATCCGGGTGGACTGGGACCTGCCAATATCCAGACTGGAGATCAAGGGTAGAAAACCAAGACGCCCCGTATAGGGAGTCTAGGGAATCGTCGATGCGGGGAAGGGGAGTGGCATCCTTAATTGTGACATCGTTCACGCGGCGGTAATCGATGCAAAACCGCATCGTGCCGTCTTTTTTTTTACTAGAACGACGGGGGAGGACCACGGGCTGGTGGAGGGGGAAATAACGCCCGCCTCTTCCATTTCGCGCACTTGGCGGTCTTCCTCTTCTCTCTGTCGGGGGTTCTTCCGTCGGGAAGGCTGTCGTATCGGGGGGCCTGTCGTATGGATCTCGTGAGACAGGTATGTAGTGTGTCCTATATCTGCGGGCCCTGCCGCAAACAAATCCTGGAACTCCAGGAGGAGGCGGCGTAAGGCGTCTGACTGTTGGTCGGAGAGATGGTCAGGGATGGGGGGAAGGGGGGCGGGGCATTGGGGGGGGAGGGGACGCAGGGCTCGGCTTCTTCCATCTCTCCGACGATAAGCCCTTTAGGAAGGGTGAGAGGGGATGGTGCGAGATTGGCGATGCGAATGGCAGCGCGGTGGGGGGGGAGAAAGGTAGGGGAAACGAGGCAGGCGGAGAGGGGTCCGGCAGGGAGGAGGGGGGAGAACAAAACGGATGGGCCTGAGGGCCTGTTCAGGGGCACCCAGGCCTCGTGGTGTGAGGGGATGGTAACGGCGGCGGAAACGGTGGCAGGGAAGGAGGGGGCAAGAGTGGGGTGGGGTTGCGCGGGGGAAGGGGGAGGTGAAGAAGGGGAAAAGAAGGAGTGCGAGGGTTTTTTTTTGTGTGTCCTCCGGCCGGGGTTGCGGCGTGCAGGTACAAACGGCTGGGGTGGAGCGGGGTAGGGGGTGGAACTGGAGTTGTCGGTTGCGACAGTCGATAGTGGCTCCGAGTTTTTGAAGTAAGTCCAGCCCTAAATAGCCGTCATAGCTCTGGCAGGAGGAATAAAAAATGATGAAGGGGTGTTGGGTAGATACTGGTTGGTGGGTGTCGACCCGTAGGGCCCGAGTTTCCCCACGGATGGGCAGGGGGCCATCCCCCGCATCTATAAGGTGGGTGGTAGTGGGGCGGAGGGGGCCAAACCGCGATTTGTAGCGGGAGAAATAATGGCTGTAAAGACAGGATCTGGCTGCTCCCGTATCGACTAGTAGTCTGGCCTTCACGCCGTTGATTTTCATTTTGTGGTACACTGGGGGGCGATACTTAGGGGTGATGGCCCCCGCCACCGTGGGTTGGTGCGGGCGGGCCTAAAAATCCAGCTGGTTAGGGCTCTCGTGTTCCTGTTCCTGCTCTAAGTCTCCTGGAGGGGGATCGTCCGCTGGCGCCAGCTCGTCCCCTGGGGCCTCGCCTTCTAGGGCGGACACCTTACGCAGACCCGGGGTTGTGCTTTTGCGGCGAGCAGCTTTCAGCTGGTCCCGTACGTCATGAAGGGGGCAACGGGAGTTGCAGGCTGTGAATTCCCACGGGTTGATGAGAATTAAGTTTGGGTTTTCTCGTGGGGCGGGGCGCCGACGAGAGGGGTACGCCCTGGGTGGGCTAGGCGTCGGGGTCGGGCTGGTGTGGGGCAGGGGCGGACGTGGTGCGGCTGGGGGAGCCGGGGGCCGAGTGGGGAATTTCTTGACAACATTGATTTGTTGTGGAGGAGGGCAGGCGGTCAGGAGGCGTCGTATCAGCCGTATATCCCTATCCATGTCTCCTGTCGGATCGTGGATAGTAAAGTGTTGCTTCACAACACTTGGGAGTACTCGGAGCAGAGTATTGAAGGTGTGCTGGTCCCGGGTTTCTTCGTCTGATTCCGGGTAGGCAGCAGTAATCAGGCTTCTTGCCTGCAACAGGGTATTATCTAAATCCCCGTTATAAGTAAAGCTATCCAACTTGGATAGAGCCACCACTTTCCCTAATGATGGGGTGATGGCTTGGACTGCGAACTTTGTAAAGTTCTGCCAGGTGAGTTCTGGGACAATTTTTGGCGCAATGTTAGCTGCGGCTTTACCCAGTAGTGGAAGTGTGACTGCAATTTTTTGTTGGTCATTATCGAAGCCAATATCCAATAAGGGTTTAACTATTGCAAGATATGTTTGTATGTCATATTGGTCAGGGTCAAACTTGGATAACTGGACGTGCGGTTTAGTTGCCATCTTTCCAAATATTTCCTATTTACCTCTCTTCTACGCTCGGATCTAGAACCACCGCTAGCCACCAGTGTAATGCTGAGTAGAATTTGGCTCGACCTCTCGTTCCAAATCAACTCAACACTGAGCGGGGTCCTCTTTCGAGACCGGAGCTAGTGCAATGAAGAGAGGCAGGACATAAAAACTTTCGGCAACACCATACACGTATATTATTTCAGTTAGACACAAGACATTTCAGCAGACATTACATCACAATATAGAGCAATACAAAACCTTATTTAAAATATTGTGTATCTCGCAGGATACTAGCTTCCTAGATATTAATGACAATACAACAAATCTTAGTACAGTAAATACCCGTGCGCGCGGAGTGCGGGAGGGGAGAGAGAGGGGGGGGTTTGTGATCTACCAGGAAGGAGGGGGGGGGAGGGAGACACAGAGAGTGACTTAGAACGGCGAGGGAGAAGTATGGTAATACTTAATGAGGCCCGATATTAACAAGGGAGTTTAGGTGTTTTCTATTGGCAAGAATTCTTTGATAATTAACTCTGGTTCTTATTTGGACTTCAAGAGCGTGGGTGAGGAGTGGGGAGGGTTTTCAGGGATAGCGTGCAGAACAAGGGAGTACAGTTATCACTCGCGGTCCTCGTAGTTTGGCAACACTAGATTTCCGTCAGCACAACTTATATACTACACATCTCTCTGGTAGGTTATGTAGGCTCGCACTTCCCAACGCGTAACAAAGTCGGAACACTCGTAAATTCTATTCCACTGTATTACTCAGAGTTTAACCAATAGCACTCTAATGATGTATTATCCTTTCCTTGGGCTCTAGAGAGAAGTCCTTAGTAAACTCGGGATGATACTCGCACGTATCTTCACTTGGGGTCTCTACCCCTATTCTCACCCGTTAATGTAGTATTATGTCCTGGGTTACCCCAATGGAAATTACATGAAATCACTGCACTAGTCTTATTCTAAGAAAAAAGGAGTCACACTTAACCTACTTCACAATTGCGGATCCTCGTATCTCTGGTAGAGAGAAACACAGTTACCTCGGCGATGATCCGGTCGGCTGAGGGTGTCGCCAGGGTAGAGCGAGCCGGGAGGGCACGGGGCGACTCACTAGGGCGTCCTCTCACGTCCGGGGGCTTCCGGACTGGGCTCCGGACTGGGGCCGAAGAGGGCTAGGAACCTCTGGGTCAGGTCCCGGCGTCGCGGGGGCGTGGTGAGGTCTCGCCCGGGTGTCCTGGGGCGGGCCGGAAGAGGCGACGGACTGCGGTCTCCTATGGACAGGGGCGCCGGCAGGGAAGGACTGCGGCAGCGGCTGTCACGGGGGCCCGACAGGTGGATCTTCTCAAGGGCCTCGCGCAGGGAACAGAGGCCGGGGGAGACAGGGAGGTCTTTCCTCCTCACTATACCCTGGGAGCGACCGTCGATCGTCTCCACCGGGGTGCTGAGGGAGCGACCGTTGATCGTCTCTACCTTAGCTGTCAGGGAGCGACCACTGATCGTCTCTACCTGATTTTGTTGTGAGCGACCATAGATCATCTCTGTCTTTTTTATAGGGGAGCGACTATTGATCGTCTCTACCCGTGTGCTGAGGGAGCGACCCCTGATCGTCTCTACCTTAGCTGTCAGGGAGCGACCGCCGATCGTCTATACCTGATTTTGTTGTGAGCGACCATAGATCGTCTCTGTCTTTTCTTTATGGGAGCGACCATTGATTGTCTCTACCAGTGTGCTGAGGGAGCGACCGCCGATCGTCTCTACCTTGGCTTTCAGGGAGCGACCACTGATCGTCTCTACCTGATTTTGTTGTGAGCGACCATAGATCGTCTCTGTCTTTTCTTTATGGGAGCGACCACTGATCGTCTCTACATTGTTGTGGGGGGAGCGACCGCCGATCGTCTCTACCTTACCACTGTTAGAGCGACCATAGATCGTCTCTACCTTAGGGGTGCTGTCTGGAGTACAGTTTCTGACTCCACCCCTAGCTAACTCGGTAATTCCGCCACGCGAAGGTAGTGTCTTTTTCCTACGGTGGCGGCGGCGCGGTGGTTGCGTTTCACAAGGGCGCACGGCCCGGGCTGACGTATGCCGCTGTTGCCCGGAGTGATGGTGGCTGGCGGCGGCTACCCCGGGGAGTCCGAGTGGGGGGAGTCCGAGTGGGGGTGTCGGCATTTCGGAGGGCAGACTCCACTGCTCCTGGTCCGCCTTGATGTCGGGGAGACTGCGGTATTCTCCGGAATGCTCCGGAGAATTGATGCGTTCAAACCCACGCATTTCAGATATATTAGACATAAACGCATAATTATACGTTACATAAGGCAGGTATGCCTGTGCACAAATGCATACAGACACATACATACTTGTATAATACTAAGCTCAGTAGAATACACTCTGTGCTCTTTCACAGTTCATAAAAAACGACTGTGCCATTATCCATAGAAAACTACCAAGCTCTTGTATGTACGGTAACTCGAGTATTTTGTATTGAATTCTTAACTTTTGTTTCCTGTATGCATCAGTGCATCTCTCTGCTCTCTTGTACGTTTTCTGCTTGGCCTCCAGTGACAACGTTCCCAAGAAGTGCGACTGTTACTATATCTATCTATCTATCAATCTACCTGTATATCCATCCATCCATCCATGATCTAATCTTATGTTGCCCCATGAGGAACGTAGGAGCCCGGGGCTAGGCAAGTTGGTCCTGTCATTTAAGATGAGAGTGACCAGCCTCACTCATCCCTGAGTGGCATTACGTGAGCAATAAACTCCAACCACACCTTGGATATAAACCTACACAGGCTCAATCCGAGTAGAGTGCCTTAATTACCCACTAAATCACCAGGCGCCATAATTTGGTTATATGGTTACCACCCACCATAGTAAATGGTTTCTTGGTGAACAGGAAACCATTTGGCTTGTCACTCAGTGTGGAATCACCCACAGGCAGAAGGAAGAGGAAAGAATGAAGGAAAGAAAGACAGAAGAGGGAGTGTAAAGTCACCCGTAAGCAGATGGACGAGGACAAAATGAAGGAAAGACAGAAGAGGATGGTAGGGAGGAAGGAGGTGAGGAAAGGGCAGACACCTGAGAGCAGCACTACATCAAGTGAGTGGATGGTGAGCGCCCACACATACCACAAATGTATCTATATGATATAATATAATAAACTCAGAGTGCAATAGCCATGTCAAGCTACTGGTCTACAGGCCCTGTAACTTTGATCTTCCACAGATTACTCTCAGACTGAACTATTTCATTCTTGTTTAACCCTTAACTCTTCCTCAACTTTTCAACAAATATCGTAATTGCTTGAGGTGTCTATGCTTAGTGACTTTGGCCTTTCGCTGTGGCCTTGACCTTTGACTGTTCCCATAAACGAACATCTTTATCATTGTTTTAACCTGAACCCTTCCCCAAAGTTCAGTCTACATCGGATAAAAGCTTTTTAAGTTGACCTTACCAATTGAACATGGCCCAAATTTGACCTGGTGATTTAAAAAAACAATAGATCAGTCTCGAGTGACCCTCACCTCATCCACCAAATATCATTCAGACAGATCGAAATAGACTGATTTTTTTTTTTTTTTTTTTGTTCACAGACATAAAAGGTAAATTTCGACCTTACCCTGTGATCTTGACCTTTGACTGATTGGTATCAAAACTGAATCCCCTCATCCTTGCCTTATCCTAAACTTTTCCACCAGGTTTGGTACAAATCAGATGAAAACCCTTTGGGTTGACCTTGGCTTTCTGTCTTCCAGAGTGACTGTTCTCAAAGTCGTATCCTCTAATTCTCGTCTCATCCTCAACCCTTCGCAAAGCTTGGTCTCAATTGGACAAAAACGGTTTAAGTTGACTTTTTTTTTTTTTTTTTATGTATCCGACACTGGGCAAAGGCATGGTAGGCTTCCTTGCCCTGTGATACTGATCTTTTATCTGTTTGTTTCTTTTATATATATATATATATATATATATATATATATATATATATATATATATATATATATATATATATATATATATATATATATATATATCGTTTCGTTTATATATATATAATTATACAGAGAGAGAGAGACAGACAGAGCGATTCACTACTTGGCAAACCACTAACTCTTCCATCATGACTGGGTAACATTGGATCAGAACTCCTTCAGTTACTTTGGTGACAAACATGCTGGTAAAACCTTAACCTTGCCATATGTCTGAATGCTCCCCAACATCATTCTTGTCCAGTTTTCAGCCCTTCCCCGTGTAACTCGCAATACTTTGGTGATAGAAACTCCGTGTACAAACAGCTGGATAAGGAGTTTATTACAAGCTCACAGTAAAACAGTCTACCCGACCAGGCTGCCCGATATCAACTGATGCAATAACGCCGTCTTCAGGCGTGGGAAAGCATGCTGACCTAGCAAATTTAGTGGGGGCATGTATGCATTGGGGGGGGACATATATACATCGGGGGTAGACATATTGTGGAGGGGGTACACCCGAAGTTTCGCATGAATCATATTAAAGCCCTTTAAGTGGAACCTCCATGGTCAACGAGCCGTATGACCTGATCTTAGACCAGTATTGCTAAAAAAAAAAAAAAAAAAAAAGTGGTTGATCATCAACCTTTCTACCGAGTTTGGTTAAATATTAAAGCCCTTTAAATGGAATCTCCAAGGTCAACGAGCCGTATGATCTGATCTTAGACCTATATTGCTAAAAAAGAAAAAAAAAAAACAATGGCTGATCATCAACCATTCTACCGAGTTCGGTTAAATCGGATAAAAGCTTTTCGAGTAATTTTGTTAACACACACACACACACACACAGCTTTCGATGATATAGCTGGATGAATCACTCTTGCGTGATGATCTGTCTATCTATCTACTGTATCTATTGCCAGACGCCTTAATCCCGTACGGGGTGGCCACAAACAAATCGCCTCCACGTCGTCCTGTCCCCCGCCATTCCACGGCCCTGCTCCCAACTCACACACCCCCTCTCTCATATACCTCTCCACTTCATCCTTCTATCTCATCCTCGGCCTCCCCCTCCCTCTCCAACCCTTCACCTCATTCACATACACTCTCCTTGTCAGTCTCTCACCCTCCATCCTCTCCACATGGCCAAACCACCTCAGTGTGCTCCTCCTAACGCTTCCCATCACATCCACAGCCACACCACAACTCTCCATTATATCCTCATTTGTCAGCCTGTCTCTCCATGTGACTCCACAGGCTTCTCCTAAATAACTGTAATCGAATACTATAAATAAAACCCACACTTGTTGACAAAGAATATATTTACCAAACAGTTTCGGTGGACACTGGCACCATCTTCAGTGGTCAAGGTAGAGGGAATGACGTATTGGCAATACAAGGGCTCCTTTTTATGCGTGTGTGTGTGGGGGGGGGTAAAGGTGAGGTGGGATGGGGGTGGATTGTTAGCAGGGATTTCCCCCAGGGTGAAAGGGAGGGACATTACCAGACAGGTCAGGTGTAATTCCTGTCTGACCTCACCTGTGCCAGTGCGGGAAGGGACATTTCCACCAGGGACCTCATTATAGGATCTAGCTTGTACATACCTTCACTAAGGTTAAAATTTTCGTATTTTTGGATACACATGGCTTCAATAACCTTTCGTTTCCGAAAGTCAAAGAACACGAATAGAGAGGATAACTGCAGTAGGCCGGTTGGCCTATGCTAGGCAGCTCCTAGAAGAGTAACTGAATACTAGAATGATATAAGGACGACAAAGAAGAAGGCTCACCCCCGCCCTCCAAACCCTCCAGCCGAAGCCGGCAAGAAAAAGTCAGAAAGAACACCACGCAGTATAGAAAAACTGGCGTGGACATTTTACAGGAAAGAGTGAAAAGAAAAATACTAGTAGTGCAACCTGAAAAGGAAAAAGTATGAATTAGTATTGGTTATAGGATTTTTTTTTCCTATACCCACCCCTTGTTTGTCATATGCTTTTCTGGCCTATGCCTGAAACCCTCCATGGAAGAGGCAGCAACTACTTTACTAGGTAGCTTATTCCATTCGTCTACTACTCTGTTACCAAACAAATTTCTACCCATTTCCTTACTGAAACGGAATTTTTCTAGTTTGAAACCATTACTTCAAGTTCTATCCTGTTTGCTCACTTCAAGCACGTTGCTATTATCTCCCTTATTTGTACCCTTCATCCATTTAAACACCTCAGTTAAGTCTCCCCTTACTCAACGCCTCTCTAGCGACTGCAGACTTGATCTTTTCAGTATGTCTTCATACGACAGGTTCTGAACCTCATGTTTCATTTTTGTCATTCTTCTCTGTACATTTTCTAATGAGTTAATATCCATTCTATAGTAAGGACACCAAAATTGTACTGCGTAGTCTATATGTGGCCTTACTAATGCTAGATGAAGTGTCAGTATTACTTTTGATGACCTGTTGCTCACGCTTCTCGAAATAAATCCTAGGACCCTATTTGCTTTATTTCTCGCTTTAATACACTGTTGCCTTGGTTTGAGGTCGTTACTGACCATAACTCCTAGATCATTCTCCCATTCCGATTTGCTAATTTCTTTGTTATCTAAGTTGTATTTAGTATCTCCAGTGGTCTTGCCTACGTTAAGTACTTTACATTTTTCAACGTTAAATTCCATTTGCCAAGTTTTAGACCATTTGGACAATATATCGAGGTCCTTTTGTAGGTTATGGCAGTAGTCAGTCGAGTTAATGATACGCCCTATTTTCGTATCGTCGGCAAATATGCAGATGCTGCTATGGTCCTTCCAATTAATCCAGATCGTTTGGGCGTTGTCCCTCACGGGAGTATCCCTTCGAGCGACGCTGCCGAATCTGTACCAAAACACTCCTCTCTGTCTCATGTCAGCTATTTACTACTTCTAAAAGAAATTTATTTACAGTATATATATATATATATATATATATATATATATATATATATATATATATATATATATATATATATATATATATATTCTCTAATATGGCTATATAGCGTAAGAAAATGCCTATTGTTTTTAATAATAACAATGACTTTTTATAAATACCTCAACACTTGGCAACGTTGCTTTCCAACGTTGTCGCGCTTGTAGGTGAGTCAGTGAGGGTAGGTCAGGTGTCAATCCGCAGGTCACTTTCTCTGACCGCCATTAAAAGATAAGCTCCTACCCCTACTATGGTCCTTCCATTTTATCCAGATCGTTTAGGCATTGTCCCTCACGGGACTTCCCTTACGTGCGACGTTGCCACAGTTTCTACTGGGCCAATTATCGGATTAGAGACAAGGGTTAACCCTCACTCCCAGCTCTCTCTCTCTCTCTCTCTCTGCATATAAAATCAACATTTTATGGAGATTTATTTCTATAAAAAGTCTATACGGTTTTATGAATTATTAGAATTTGAGGAAAAGCCTCCTAACTTCGTCTGTTTGTCTGTCTGTCTGTCTGTCTGTCTCTCTTTCTCTTTCTGCATATAAAATCTACAGTTTATGGTGATTTATTTTTATAAAAAGTCTATACAGTTTTGTGAATTATTATAGTTTGAGGAAAAGCCTCCTGACTGTCTGTCTGCCTCTCTCTCTCTCTCTCTCTCTCTCTCTCTCTCTGCATATAAAATCTACAGTTTATGGTGATTTATTTCTATAAAAGTCTATACGGTTTTATGAATTATTATAGTTTGTTCTGGTGACTTTTGTGTAATGCAGGTTTGATTGAAGGAAGAGCAAATTCGTCTGACTGTTACTTCACTCACGTTGGTGGCCTTTGCTGTTCGAGCAACAGCTTCTGAAGGATCAATATTATTATTGGTCCCCTGTTTGCCTTCTCTTCTAAAAAATACTTCCTGACGCTGTAAATAAGTTCTGTTTCTCGACTGTTGAACAGACGAGGGCTATAGTAGCCGCAGCGAGAAATGAACGCTGTGGTGGGGCAGGCGGGATGACCTGGGATTCCCCCATATGTTGCCATATCTACATGTCACCGACCATAGAGGTAGGATGTCACCGACCATCGGCCACCGCTGCAGCCCCGCTCCATGATCCTTACCCTGTGTCTCTGGCTTTCTCTTTCTCTCTCGGTTTCTATATAAACTGGTGTATTTCCGAAACTAATTATGAAATTATTATGACTTTTGTTCCACACCACCACTGAGGTAAAAATCAAGGAGAGTTTTCTGTATAAAGGTTTCCCCCCCCTTGTCTGAGGGCAGGTCAGTTCTGGCGAGTGTATAATTATAGGTCAGGCGGAGGTATCGGCAAGGCCGCACTCCCCCGCTCATATGCCACATTTAGGAGGGGGGGGAAACCTTTATACAGAAAACTCTCCTTGATTTTTACCTCAGTGGTGGTGTGGAACAAAAGTCATAATAATTTCATAATTAGTTTCGGAAATACACCAGTTTATATAGAAACCGAGAGAGAAAGAGAAAGCCAGAGACACAGGGTAAGGATCATGGAGCGGGGCTGCAGCGGTGGCCGATGGTCGGTGACATCCTACCTCTATGGTCGGTGACATGTGGATATGGCAACAATGGGGGAATCCCAGGTCATCCCGCCTGCCCCACCACAACGTTCATTTCTCGCTGCGGCTACTATAGTAGTAGTGGTAGGAGCTTATCTTTTAATGGCGGTCAGTGAAAGTGACCTGCGGATTGACACCTGACCTACCCTCACTGACTCACCTACAAGCGCGACAACGTTGGAAAGCAACGTTGCCAAGTGTTGAGGTATTTATAAAGAGTCATTGTTATTATTAAAAACAATAGGCATTTTCTTACACTATATAGCCATATTAGAGAATTTTATATATAAATACTGTAAATAAATTTCATTTAGAAGTAGCAAATAGCTGACTTGAGACAGATAGGTGTGTTTTGGTACAGATTCGGCAGAGTCGCTTGAAGGGGAACTCCCGTGAGGGACAACGCCCAAACGATCTGGATAAATTGGAAAGACCATAGAGAATATATATATATATATATATATATATATATATATATATATATATATATATATATATCATTTAGGTATACCTAAATGATATATATACATCACCACTGTAACCTACTAACTTTAACATATTCAAGACTGCAGTATAAGGCAAAGTGAGGAAGCGTTTCGTTTCTGTGGTGGCGTTTTTAGGTGCATAGTAAGATTGCCTAGCTTTAAGGTATGTTTTCTTTTTTAATGAACCATTTGGGATACCTTAAGTCTTGGAAGATTTCCCAAATGAGATTATTTTCTTCTTGTATATGTTCTGGACTGTAAATTCTCAGGGCTCCAAGGAACATTGATGAGATAACAATTTTGTGGCAGACTGATGAGAGGAAAAATAATGAATGAACAAATTACAACTGGTTGGTTTCCTATACACCTTAAAGCTAAGTGAATTATTTTTTTCATCACAAGAACATCAAGAAAAGGAAGAACACCCCTATCCTCCCACTCAACTTTTAATTTAGTGGCGAGAGCCAGATTATTTATGTGTGTGAAAAACTCGTCAAAATTATCAAGTGCTGAAGGCCAAAGTGAAAATATGTCATCAACATAACGAAACCAAATGAGAGTAGGGAGAGACACTCGTGGCAGTAGTTCCGTTTCATAATACTCCAATTATATAAGCTGCTTAAAATAGGTGACAATGGAGAACCCATACTCATACCAAAACGTTGCAGGTATAAGTTGTTGTGGAATGAAAAAAGCATTTGAAATCACACAAAATTTTACGAGTTCTATGAAACAGTCAGTTGGCACACCCAAGTCAAGATCACTTTCTGGCAATTTGTTAGCTAGAAATTCCAAAACATCGTTAATGGGAACTTTGGTAAACAATGAATCAGTATCGAAGCTAACCATTTTACCAGAGAAAAAGACGAGGGATTTATTTTTCTCTATAAAATCTGAAGAGTTCTTTATGTGTGCTGAGGATACAGTACCTACTACAGGGGCTAATTTATTGGGATGAAACTGTGATACCTTATATATAAAACGCCCACACTGTGATATTATGGGACGCAATGGAATACTATCTTTCTGGGTCTTTGGTAATCCATGCATACATACATATATATATATATATATATCATGGGGCAACGTAGGATTGGATGATGGATGGATGGATGGATATACAGTATATATATATCCATCCATCATCTAATCCTATATCACCCCATGAGGAGCGTAGGAGCCCGGGGCTAGGCAAGTTGGTCCTGACATTGAAGATGAGAATGACCAGCCTCTCTCATCCCTGAGTGGCATTACATGAGCAATACCCCAACCATCCCTTGGATATAAACCTTCACCGGCTCAGTCCGATTGGAGCGGCTTAATTACTCACTAAACCACCAGGCTCCAAAATTTGGTTATATGGTTACCACCCAGGGTAGTAAATGGTTTCCTGGTGTACAGGAAATCATTTGGCTTGTCACTCAGTGTAGAGTCACCCACAGGCAGGACGAAGAGGAAAGAATGAAGGAAAGAAAGACAGAAGAGGGAGTGTAAAGTCATCCGTAGGCAGAAGGACGAGGAAAGAATGAAGGAAAGACAGAAGCGGAAGGAAGGAAAGGAGGGAGGAGAGGAAAGGACACACCTGAGAGCAGCACTACATCAAGTGAGTGGATGGTGAGCGTCCCCACCGGACATATATATATATATATATATATATATATATATATATATATGTATATATATATATATATATATATGTATCTATCTATCTATCTATCTATATATGTATATATATGTATCTATCTATCTATCTATCTATCTATCTATCTATATATATATATATATATATAGATATATATATATATATATATATATATATATATATATATATATTTATATGGTAATTTAGGGTTGATCTGAATGAACTTACTGATATCTAAATTAGGCACATTTTTGAACACTTCTTTTAATTTCTTGTTGAATGCTGGTGCAAGTCTCTTCAAAGGGGCGGACGTAATTTTTCATATTTTGTGATATCACTAAAAAGATGATTCATTTTATTTTCATATTCAGTTTTGTCAAAAATAACTACTGTTTTACTTTTGTCCGATTTTGTTGTGAAAATTACTTCATTTTTCCGTAATTTTGTGAGAGCAGCACGAAGTTTTCTAGGAATGGAAACAAGAGAATTAAAATGTTTCACTAACCCACTCATTATCATTCCTTCCAGATATGGAAAATTCTCTTGATTATTACTTGTGGAGGCAACATAATCCAGTGCAACATTATTAATTGGATTTAGTGCAAAAGATAATCCAAGACTGAGAACCTGTTCTTCACCTTTTGAGAGCACATAAGATGATAAGTTTAATACTGCATTTTGGATATTGCATTTACTCCAAACATTATTCTCAAACAACTTCGCCAGTTTTCTAGTTAGATTCAACTGCTCACGATGCGTTTCTTTAAACACTTATTGTCGACAGTTTCTCGAAGAACTTCAAAGAGGTCATAAGAACATAAGAAGAGAGGATAACTGCAGTAGGCCGGTTGGCCCATGCTAGGCAGCTCCTATAAAAGAGTAACTAAACTACTAGAATGAGATAAGGAAGGCTCTCCCCCGCCCTCCAAACCCTCCAGCCGAAGCCGGCAGGAAGAAGTCAGAAAGAACACCACGCCGTATAGAAAAACTGGCGTGGACATTTTACAGGAAAGTGTGAAAGGAGAATAGAGACTATCATAGTGTAACCTGAAAAGAAAATTTTTTTGAATTAGTATTGGTTATAAGATTTTCTTTATTCTATATCCAATATCCTATATCCACCCCTTATTTGTCATATGCTTATCTAGCCTATGCTTGAAACTCTCAGTGGAAGAGGCAGCAACTACTTTACGAGGTAGCTTATTCCATTCGTCTACTACTCTATTACCAAACCAATTTCTACCGATTTCCTTACTGAAACGGAATTTTTCTAGTTTGAAACCATTATTTCTAGTTCTATCCTGTATGCTCACTTTAAGTACCTTGCTAATATCTCCCTTATTTATACCATTCATCCACTTAAACACCTCAATTAAGTCTCCCCTTACTCTACGCCTCTCTAGCGAATGCAGACTTAGTCTTTTCAGTCTGTCTTCATAAGACAGGTTCCGGACGTCATGTATCATTTTAGTCATTCTTCTCTGTACATTTTCTAACGAATTAATACCCATTCTATAGTAAGGACACCAGAATTGTACTGCGTAGTCTAAATGTGGCCTTACTAATGCTAGATAAAGTTTTAGTATTACTTTAGATGATCTATTGCTCACGCTTCTCGAAATAAATCCTAGGACCCTATTTGCTTTATTCCTCGCATTAATGCACTGTTGCCTTGGTTTAAGGTCGTTACTAATCATAACTCCTAGATCTCTCTCGCATTCCGATTTGCTAATTTCTTTGTTATCTAAGCTGTATTTAGTATCTCCAATGGTTTTGCCTACGTTAAGTACTTTACATTTTTCAACGTCATGTAGCACTTGATTCTGTAGGATCCGTAGTTTTCGGCGGAGATGATAGTATAGGTTATCGATGTCCCTCTTTGCCTGTTGGATACTGTCCTTTATTATATACTTGGCAGAATCTGGTTGTCGGAACAGTGCTGGTCGAAGGGATCTAGGGATGACCTGTTCCTGGAGGGAATATTGAAGAAGTTGTTGTTGTAGTGTCCTTGTCTTTACTGCTATGAAAAGCTTCTCATACTGTCGAAAGCATGCCAAGAGATGAGGGAAGGTGAGAGTGAAAAAGCATAAGAGTTGTCGTCTTATCGTGGGATCCATATGGCTGGATGAATCACTCATGCGTGATAATCAAAGACGGTAAATAAAACCCACTACGTTTGCGGTCTTCCTCGCCTCTGGAACTTCTCCTGAAATTAAAGAGTCATTAAATAACGTTAAAAGTGGTTGACATAATTCTTCTTTGGTTTCCTTTTTATAATTTTTGCATATATATCGTCCGGACCTGACGATTTTTGAGGTTTTAACTTATTAATTTCTTTCAAGACGTCCTCCTTACTAATGGTTATTTTACTAAGAATATTTTCCGTATTATCATCGTAAATATTTGCTGCTTGAGGGACCAGGTCTAGATTTTCCTTGGTGAATACTGATACGAAATAGTTATTAGATGGAGCACATTTCTTTATCTGCACTGGTAATGTCATCTAATTCTGTTTTGAGTGCTCCTATCCTATCTTTATTTTTCGTACGGTACATTTGATAAAAACCCTTGGGGTTTACTCTCGATACGCTAGCAATCATAATTTCATAACATTGCTTTTCGTATCTCCCTCTTTACTTCTTTAGTCAAAATCGCGCACCGGTTACGTAAGTGTTCCTCTCCATGTTTTATTCCTTTCCTTTGGCCTATGAGAAATTTTAATCTGTTGTTTAACCATCTTGGTTCTGAATTATTCGTTCTAAACGGTTTTGAAGAGATATATCAATCTTGGCCTTTGTGTATTATATTTACTAACTCGTTATATTTCTCACTGGTCGAACGTCTGCTTGGTACTGGACCCGAGTTAATCTTCGTTACCTGGACTACACTCCTACCTATGACCTCACCTTCCCCAAACACCTGGTGCACATTCTCACCTGTTTCATGCCGCTCACCTATGACCTGGGGTTCCCCACTGCCCTGGCACTCCCTAAAATAGCTATCCTCTCTGTGGAATACCGTTCGAAAATAAGCTCTTAATCCATCGAAATCTCCTAGACGAAAATTAGGAACGGTGGAGGTATTTTCAGTGGAACAGAGATCCCAAATAAAGCTGAACTTAATTTCTTCATGATTGCTATTACCAAGTCATCCACCAACCTCTATATCACTAATGATATCTTTGTTATTAGCTAAAACCAAATCTAGTATATTATTACCTCTGGTGGACTCCCTGATATACTGATAAAGGAAATTATCCTGTACTACCTCTAGAAATTCCTCTGACTCTGCACCCCTTGTCTGATTTCTCCAATCTGTCCTTGGCAGATTAAGGTCCCCCACAATTATTACTAAGATGGACTGTGATGCTTTCCTAATTTCCTCCCAGAGGTATTTACTATCTGCTCTACTTAATTTTGGTGACCTGTAAATTGCTCCTAAGACTGATTTCTCCCTATTGTTATTAATTTCAATCCAGACTCTTTCTGTGTCCCTATTTACTTTAGTGTCTGCTTTATTGTAACAGTTTAATGAATCCTTTGCATAAATAGCTACCCCGCCCCCCTTTCTTGTCAGATGGTTTGACACAAAAATATTAGATCCCTTTATCTGATATTCTGCCAAAAATTCTGGAGTGTCTGTATTCATCCAAGTTTCACTAGTAATGGTAATGTCTATTTTCTCTGTACAAATTAAAGCCCTCAGTTCATCCATTTTATTACGTAAACTCCGGCTGTTTGCGTAGTACACTTTCAGAATATTACGAGTAGTTATGCCTCTACCTTGGGATTTACTATTTTTTATTTCATTACTAACTGGGAAACTCTTTACTAATATAACAATTTTTTGTACTATCACTTATCGCCCTTCTATCATCGTTTGTTCTGTCCTCTATCATCGCCTGCGCAATTTGAGGTGCCTGAGTGGATGTATCTACCCTACTGGTTAAACTTTTGTTCTTAATTTTGCAAGTCTTGATGCATCTATCCAAACATGGTAATAATGATTTCTGAGTGCCGTTGTTGTAACTTCCTGTATGTCTACTCCTCAACCTCGAAAAAAACCCTCTAACTCCCTATCTATCATTCCAGCTAAAACAGTAACTCCCTACCTGCTAAGATGAGTCCCATCCCAACTATACAAGACACTCCGTCCATAAAACCGGAACCAGCTGTCTATGAAAGGTATTGCATTATCTTTGCAATACCTTTCAAGGCGGCAATTAAAACCTATTCAAGGCGGCAATTAAAAGGGTGATAAATCAACCGTGTCGAATTATCGTCCGATAAGTCTAACGTACATAGTAGGAAAAATGTTAGAGTCAATTTTGGCAAATAAGATTAGAGAACACTTCGAAAGATTTAATCTTATAAACGAAAGTCAGCACGGATTCAGGCAAGGACGATCCTGCCTCACAAACTTGTTGTCATTCTACTCGGAGATCTATGAGGCAGTTGATAGCGATAAAGCTTACGATGTTATTTATCTGGACTTTAGTAAAGCGTTTGATAGGGTCCCACACGAAAGGTTAGTTAGAAAGGTTCGAGCACGGCGATAGGCCTATCTTAAAATGGACAGAATCCTGGGTGAAAGGACGAAAGCAGAGAGTATTGATAAATGGAACTAAGTCGGACTGGGGATTAGTAACTACAGTCGTTCTATTTTATGAAGGCAGTTTGGGTGGGGTGATCTGGGACTTCACACTGTTAGCTCTGTTGTCACATCGCCGCCGACACACGTGTAAATATTTTTGTTCACCTCTCTCTGTCTCTCTCACTCTCCTATTTTAAGCTAGTAACTACTTATTAGTGAATTTTAAACACTCTGTATAGATGTAATTCAATAAAAAAGCTATATTATAGTATAAATCTCATAAGACTTGTCAACGTTGCTTTCGCGACGATGTCAGGTGATGACACGAGGGACAGCCCTGCGTGAGCGGGTCATACTCGGTCAGTCTCCCGCCATGGAAGCTATATAAAAAAAACGCACCTATAGACTTTTACCTCAGGGGTGGTGTGGAAAAAAAGTAGAAAACAAGAGAAAAAATAAAGAAAATACAATTAGTAGTAGTTAACATGAATATATGAGAGAGAGAGAGAGAGAGAGAGAGAGAGAGAGAGAGCACGTGTGTGGCGACGATGTGCCAACAGAGCTAACAGAGTAAGGTCCCAGAGCGTCCCACCCAAACTGCCTTCATAAAATAGAACGACATAGCGGCGTACCACAGGGTTCAGTACTCGGTCCCTTATTATTTATTATATATATAAATGATCTTAGGAGTCACTAGCAGCATCAGCAAATTTGCCGACGATATGAAAATAGGGCGTATCTTTAACTCGACTGACGATTGCCATAACCTACAAAAGAACCTCGATATATTGTCCAAATGGTCTAAAACTTGGCAAATGGAATTTAACAATGAAAAATGTGAAGTACTTAATGTAGGCAAGACCATTGGAGATACTAAATACAACTTAGATAACAGAGAAATTAGCAAACCGGAATGCGAGAGAGATCTAGGAGTTATGGTCAGTAACGACCTCAAACCAAGGCAACAGTGTATTAAAGCGAGAAATAAAGCAAATAGGGTCCTAGGATTTATTTCGAGAAGCGTGAGCAACAGGTCATCAAAAGTAATACTGACACTTCATCTAGCATTAGTAAGGCCACATTTAGACTAAGCAGAACAATTTTGGTGTCCTTACTATAGAATGGATATTAAATCGTTAGAAAATGTACAGAGAAGAATGACAAAAATGAAACATGATGTTCGGAACCTGTCGTATGAAGACAGACTGAAAAGATCAAGTCTGCAGTCGCTAGAGAGGCGTAGAGTAAGGGGAGACTTAACTGAGGTGTTTATTTTTTTTTTTTTTTATGTGAGGAAGTAGGAACTAAAGGCCACGAGCCCGTAATAACTGTTCCCTTCAAGAGAAAAACAAAATACAAGAAAGAGCCAAACTCATGATCCCATCATTTCGAGATGCCTGGACACACTGCGTTTGAAAGACTGGAGATCATAGGAAGCAGGAAATACTGACAGAGGGAGACAGTTCCAGAGTTGACCTTTTGCATAAATGAAGGACTGGGAGTAACGGTTAACTCTTGCATTAGAGAGTTGGACAGAAAAGGGGTGAGAGGTTGCTGCCAGACGGGTGCTACGCGCCCGTCGTAGAGGCGGAGGACTACATGCAGACAGTTCAGAGGAGCAGTGACCATTGAAACAGCAATAGAAAAGAGATAAAGATGCAACAGTGCGGCGAACAGACAGAGGTTGAAGGGAGTCAGTAAGAGGAAGAGAGTTAATGAGACGACAAGCCTTTGACTCCACCCTATTGAGAAGAGCTGTATATGGGGAACCTCCCCACACATGAGAGTTGTACTCCACACAGGGGCGGATAAAACCCCTGTATAGAGTCAACAATTGTGCAGGGGTAAGGAGGGAACGGAGACGGCTTAGCACACCTAATCTCTTAGAAGCAGATTTTGCAAGAGATGTAATATGATCCAACCAAGACAAGTCCCGAGTAAATGAAACCCCAAGAATGTTCATGGATGATGCAAGACTAAGCTGAATATTACCAAACATTAGTGGGTACACCTGTGGAAGATTTTGTCGGGTTGATAGGTGTAAGAACTGAGTCTTTGATGCATTAAAAACAACCAGATTTTTTTTACCCCAGTCAGAGATACATGCCAAGTCAGACATTAGGTGTGCCATAGCCTCATCCCTTGTTTGTTGAAGTAACTGCTGAGATGGACGTTGCTGAAACCGAATGGAAAGGTGAAGGGTGGAGTCATCAGTGTATGAGTGGACAGAGTTAGATGTACAGCTTAGAAGGTCATTGTTGAATAAAAGGAAGAGAGTTGGTGATAGGACAGAGCCCTGAGGAACACCACTATTGATAGATCTAGGAGAAGAATGATGGCCGTCTATAACAGCGGCTATAGAACGACCAGAAAGGAAGCTAGAGATGAAGGCACAAATAGAAGGATAGAAACAGTAAGAGGGCAGTTTGGAAATTAAAGATTTATGCCAGACTCGATCGAAAGCCTTTGAGATGTCGAGTGCAATGGCAAAGCTTTCGCCAAAGTCCCAAAAGGAGGATGACCAGGAGTCTGAAAGGTAGGTGTGAAGATAGCCAGTGGGGTGTCCCTGACGGAACCCATACTCACTTTTGTGATAGGAAAGATCTTTTAAAATTTTTCTATTAAGAATTGACTCGAAAACTATTGACATACAGGATGTTTAAGCAATTGGACGATAGTTAATGGGTTGGGAATGGTCACCCTTCTTTGGGACTGGCTGAATGAGAGCAAACTTCCAGCAAGAAGGAAAGGTACAAGTTGACAGACAAAGGCGAAAGAGTTTGCTTAGGCAGGGTGTAAGCACAGAAGCACAGTTCTTGAGAAATACTTGTTAGTATTGAGGCCTGTGATGGCAGAAAATACATCTGGTGAAGAAATTTTAATGTCAGCCATGAGGAGTCAGAGAGGGGAAATGATGGAGGAACAGCACCGGAATCGTCTAAGGTGGAATTGGAGAAGAAAGTCTGAGCGAAGAGATCTGCTATATCAGTAGAAGAAATAGCTACAGAGCCATCAGAGTAGAAAAGAGGAGGGAAGGATGATGAGGTAAAGTTGTTAGAAAGGTTTTTGGCAAGGTGCCAGAAGGAGCAGGAAGAATTCGAGTTGGAGAGTTGAGAGCATTTAGTACGGATGAAGTTATTTTTAGCAGAGTGAAGAACAGACTTAGCACGATTCCACGCAGAAACGTATAAAAGATGTGATTCAGGGGTGGGTTGGCTCCAGTACCTTTTACAGGCCCTCTCCTTGTTGCGGACAGCATTAGAACAAGCGTGATTAAACCAAGGCTTTCTTGTATTAGTCAAAAGAAATGAGAAAGGAATGTATGCTTCTATGTCCGAGAAAATAACCTCAGTAATGGGCAAGGCACACCCAGATGGCTGCCAGCCATGAAAGCAATATTCATGCCAGGGAAAACCAAATAAGTACTGCCTGAAGGCCCCCAAGTCAGCAGCTCCAAAGTGCCACAGAGAACGTTTCTTTGGAGGGTCCACTGGCTGTACTGGAGCAATAGGACAGGTTAAGGTGATAAGGTTGTGGTCGGAGGAGCCCAACAGAGAGAAAAGATTAACAGTGTAAACAGAAGGATTGGCTGTAAGGAAGAGGTCAAGTATGTTGGAGCTCTCTCCAAGGCAGTCAGGGATATGGGTAGGGTGCTGTACAAGCTGCTCTAGGTCATCAAGGATAGAAAAGGTGTAGGCTTGTTCACCAGGTGGATCAGTGAAAAGAGAGGAGAGCCAATGGTGGTGGTGAACATTGAAATCTCCTAGAATGGAGATTTCAGAGAAAGGAGAAATGGATAGAATGTGTTCCATCGTAGAAGTAAGATAGTCGAAGAATTTTTGATAGTCAGTAGAATTAAGGGATATGTAAACAGCACAGACATATTTAGTCAGAGAGTGACAGGAAAGCCGAAGCCAGAGTGTAGGGAATTCAGAAGAATCGAGTTCAGGAACACGAGTGCAAGAGGAAGGGTATAAATAAGGGAAATAATAGCAAGGTACTTGAAGTGAGCATAAAGGATAGAACTAGAAGTAATGGTTTGAAACTAGAATAATTCCGTTTCAATAAGGAAATATGTAGAAATTTGTTTGGTAATAGAATAGTAGACGAATGGAATAAGCTACCTAGTTAAGTAGTGGCCCCCTCTTTCATTGAGAGTTTCAAGCATAGGCTAGATGAGCATATGACAAGTTATAGAAAAAAAAAATCTTATAACTAATACTAATTTATACTTTTTCCTTTTCAGGTTACACTACGATAGTCTCTATTCTCCTTTCACACTTTCCTATAAAATGTCCACGTCAGTTTTTCTATACTGCGTGGTGTTCTTTCTGACTTTTTCCTGCCGGCTTCGGCTGGAGGGTTTGGAGGGCGGGGGAGAGCCTTCTTTGCTGTCCTCATCTCATTCTAGTAGTTCAGTTACTCTTCTAGGAGCTGCCTAGCATGGGCCAACTGGCCTACTGCAGTTATCCTCTCTTCTTGTGTTATGTTCTTATGTTCACACTTGTAGACGAGGAATATAATCTACCAAACAGTTTCGGTGGACACTACCACCATCTTCAGTCGTCAAGATAGAGGGAATGACATATTGACAATACAAGGGTTTCTTTTAATGCCTGTGTGGGGGTGTGTGCTAAAGGTGAGGTAGGGTGGGGTGGATTATTAGAGGGGATTTCCCCAAGGGTGAAAGGGAGGGACATTACCAGACAGGTCAGCTGTAATTCCTGTCTTTCCTCACCTGTGTCGGTGCGGGAAGGGACATTTCCACCAGGGACCGGATCTAGCTTGTATATGCCATCACTAAGGTTGAAATTCTCTTATTTCTGGATACACATGGCTTCATTAATCTTTCGTTTCCGAAAGTCATGACTTTTATACAGTAGATGGCTACCTTGCCAGTCAATTCTGTGGTTGGCTTCACATACATGATTAAAATATTACATTATTCAAATTAGATGTTTTTTATGGCATACTTGTCTTCCTTAATCCGTGTTTCCAAACTTCGACCTGTTTCTCCTATGTAAACTAGATCACAATCTTCGCAAGGAATTTTTTTATATGCCTGCTTCCGAGTACGTTATACATTTGTTCTTTACTAACATTGATTTGATGGTGGAGGTATACCTAAATGCTATATTTACATCTCTACTGTAACCTACTAACTTTAACATATTCAAGACTGCAAGAAAGCTACTGGTCCAGATGAAATTCCTTCAATAGTACTTAAAAATTGCTCCTCAGTGTTGGCTCCTGTACTTGCAAAATTTTTCCGCTAATGCATCCGTACCACAAGTTTTCCAGCCTCTTGGAAAGAAGCAAATATTCATCCTGTTCCTAAAAAGGGGGCAACTTCTGATCCATCAAACTATAGACCAATTGCAATAACTTCCATTTTCGGTAAAGTTTTTGAGACGCTAATTAACAAACACATAATCAAGCATCTAGAAATCAGTAAATTAATCCATGATCGGCAGTATGGATTTAGACAAGAACGTTCAACTGTAGACATTTTTTGCCTTCTTACCCATCAAATTAACAAAACAATAGACCAACACAGTGAAACACACACAATAGCACTAGATATATCAAAAGCATTTGACAAAGTATGGCACCGGGTCTTATTGTCTAAGATGTCACACTATGGCCTTGCATCACTGGTTCCTCTAATTTCTTCTTACCTTCATAATAGAAAAATACGGGTCATGGTAGATAGTATTTATTCTCAGTTTCATTCTATAAATGCTGGCGTACCTCAGGGATCAGTTTTGGCGCCAACCCTCTTTCTTATTCATATAAATGACCTCCTATCTGTCACTTACAACCCAATAGACTCTTATGCTAATGACTTGACCCTTCATAGTTCGGTGCTACTTTGGCTTGTCATCTACAAGGAAAAAATATCTACACCGTATTTTTTGCGTATCTTTTGCGAGCATCTTAAGGGCTGTGTCAATGACTGAAATATAAATGAGGATTTACGGAGGTTAGGAGGAATTAAGAAAGGTAAAGGACTGGCCTATCTTTGAAATCTAGGTAACAAAGTAGATTACAAGCAAATCTTTGGAAGCAGATCTTTCAAGATAAGTCCCAGGAGTAAATGAAACCCCAAGCATGTTCAGGATGATGCAGGATTAATCAGACCTCATTAAACATTAGTGGGCATTGAAGATCTGTCGAGACTGATGTCTATGGCGGAATGAAGTGTGCTGTTGCCACATGTACCTTGTTGAGTCGGGACCGGAGCTTTGACACTCGAACAGACATTCCACTCATGCTTCAGACTCTCTAACCATCTAGATCGCATACCAAAGTAGATTCATGACACGTAGATCGCAATATAAAGTGTAGATCGCATACCAAAGTAGATTCATGACACGTAGATAGCAATATAAAGTGTAGATGGCAAAGCTTTGAGATGTCGCCAAAGTCCCGAAAGGAGGATGACCAGGAGTCTGAAAGGTAGGTGAGAAGATCGCCAGTGGAGCGTCCCTCGACGGAACCCATACTGACGATCGGAAAGAAGGTTGTGATAGGAAAGATGCCTTAAAATTTTTTATTAAGAATTGACTCGAAAACTTTTGAAATACAGGACGTTAAAGCAATTGGACGATAGTTGGAGGGTTGGGAGTGGACACCCTTCTTTGGGACTGGCTGAATGAGAGCAAACTTCCAGCAAGAAGGAAAGGTACAAGTTGACAGACAAAGGCGAAATAGTTTGCCTAGGCAGGGAGTAAGCACAGAAGCACAGTTTTTGAGAACAACAGTGAGGGACCCCATCAGGCCCATATGCCTTGTTAGTACTGAGGCCAGTAATGGCAGAAAATACATCAACTGAAGAAATTTTAATGTCAGCCATGAGGAAGTCAGAGGGGGAAGTGATGGAGGAACAGCACCGGAATCGTCTAAGGTGGAATTGGAGGAGAAAGTCTGTAAGCGAAGAGATCTGCTTTATCAGTAGAAGAAATAGCTACAGAACCATCAGAGTAGAAAAGAGGAGGGAAGGATGATGAGGTAAAGTTGTTAGAAAGATTTTTGGCAAGGTGCCAGAAGGAGCGGGAAGAATTCGAGTTGGAGAGTTGAGAGCATTTAGTATGGATGAAATTATTTTTAGTAGAGCGAAGAACAGACTTAGCACGATTCCGGGCAGAAACGTAAAGATTATGTGATTCAGGGGTGGGTTGGCTCCGGTACCTTTTGTAGGCCTTCTCCTTGTTGCGGACAGCATTAGAACAAGCGTGATTAAACCAAGGCTTTCTTGCGTTAGTCAGAGGATATGACCTATCTGTCACTCACAACCCAATACACTCTTATACTGATGACTCGACCCTTCATAGTTCTTTCACATTTAGTACCTCCTTTACACAATTTCCATCCATCCATCCATCATCCAATCCTATGTTGCCCCATGAGGAGCGTAGGAGTCCGGGGCTAGGCAAGTTGGTCCTGGCATTTAAGATGAGAGTGACCAGCCTCACTCATCCCTGAGTGGCATTACGTGAATAATAAACTCCAACGACCCCTTGGATATAAACCCTTCACCGGCTCAATCCGATTGGAGCACCGTTATTACCCACTAAATCACCAGGCGCCCAAATTTGGTTATATGGTTACCACCCAGCGTAGTAAATGGTTTCCTGGTGTACAGGAAACCATTTGGCTTGTCACTCAGCGTAGAGTCACCCACAGGCAGAAGGAAGAGGAAAGAATGAAGGAAAGAAAGACACAAGAGGGAGTGTAAAGTCACCTGTAGGCTGAAGAAAGAGGATAGAATGAAGGAAAAAAAGACAGAAGAGGATGGATGGAAAGAAGGATGGAGGAGAGGAAAGGACAGACACCTGAGAGCAGCACTACATCAAGTGAGTGGATGGTGAGCGCCCCCACCTACCACAATTTGATATTATAAATTCCTAAATAAACACAGCAATTTCTCTGGACCAGGACCTTTCTAAAAGTAATCAATGGGGACAAACAAATCTGGTCTCATTTAATGCTCAGAAAACTAAATACATTAATTTCTCCAGCAGAAAGAATCCCTCAGACTCTCACATAATTTTAAATGATGTCAATATTCCCAAATCCACTACAATTGATATCCTAGGTGTTACTCTAAACCCCAACCTAAGCTGGACAGCTTATGTTAAATCCCTTGCTAAAAATGCTTCCAAAAAATAGGGACTTATGTACAGAGTTCGTGAGTTCTTCACTGACGAGCAGATGGCCACAGTATACAAAAGTCATGTGCGTTCTCAGATCGAATACTGTTCACCACTGTGGAGTGGATGTGGAGCGGTTGCATTGAGGCAGTTGGACAAAATTCAAAATAAAGCCATTAGATTAATCAATAATTCTGCCATCACGCAAGACCTTCCTCCATTATCAGTACGTAGAGATGTTGCTTCTTTAGCATTATTTTATAGATATTTTGTACCGTAAGTGTTCAGACGAACTGGCTTCAATTGTGCCTCCCCTTCACATTTTCTCCCGAAATACTCGGGCAGCTGGGAGCGCCCATGAATTCACACTCTCATCCCCGCAATGCAGAACCTCTGCTTATCAAAATTCATTTATCCCCAGAACTACTACTCTCTGGAATTCTAATTGTTTCCCACAAACTTTTAATCAACTTCAATTCAAATCCAGTTGTTATAAATATTTTATGAATGGAGGATGACTTTAGGCACATGGACTTATTTTTTTTCCCTTTGTTTTTCCTTCCTCCATCCATTATCTATAAAAAAAAAAAAAAAAAAAAAACATAAGGCAAAGTGAGGAAGCGTTTCTTTTCTGTGGTGGGGTTTTTAGGTGCGTAGTAAGATTGCCTGGCTTTAAGGTATGCTTTTTCAATGAACCATTTGGGATACCTTAAGTTTTGGAAGATTTTTCTCCGGTAAAATGTTTGGCTTCGATGTTGATTCATTGTTTACCAAAGTTCCCATTAACGATGTTTTGGAATTTCTATCTAACAAATTGCCAGAATGTGATCTTGACTTGGGTGTGCCAACTGACTGTTTCATAGAACTTTTAAAATTATGTGTGAAAATAATCTCATTTGGGAAATCTTCCAAGACTTAAGGTATCCCAAATGGTTCATTAAAAAAGAAAACATACCTTAAAGCTAGGCAATCTTACTACGTACCTAAAAACCCCACCACAGAAAAGAAACGCTTCCTCACTTTGCCTTATGCTGCAGTCTTGAATATGTTAAAGTTAGTAGGTTACAGTGGTGATGTATATATATCATTTAGGTATACCTCCACCATCAAATCAATATTAGTAAAGAACAAATTTATAACATATTCAGAAGCAGGCATATAAAAAATTCATTGCAAAGATTGTGATCTAGTTTACATAGGAGAAACAGGTCGAAGTTTGGAAACACGGATTAAGGGAGACAAGTATGCCATAAAAACATGTAATTTAAACAATGTAATATTTAATCATGTTTGTGAAGCCAACCACAGAATTGACTGGCAAGGTAGCCATCTACTGTATAAAAGTCATGACTTTCGGAAACGAAAGATTAATGAAGCCATGTGTATCCAGACATACGAGAATTTCAACCTTAGTGATGGCATATACAAGCTAGATCCGGCCCCTGGTGGAAATGTCCCTTCCCGCACCGACACAGGTGAGGACAGACAGGAATTACACCTGACCTGTCTGGTAATGTCCCTCCCTTTCACCCTTGGGGAAATCCCCTCTTACCAGAGCTCTATGGCTCTGCCGCTAACAATCCTCCCCACCCCACCTCACCTTTAGCACCCCCCCCCCAACACAGGCATAAAAAGGAGCCCTTGTATTGTCATTATGTCATTCCCTCTCTCTATCTTGACCACTGAAGATGGAAGCAGTGAGCACCGAAACTGGTAAATATATTCTTCGTCTACATGTGTGGGTTTTATTTACCGTTTTCGATGATATCCTAAATGATCAATATAGCTAGTGGTATACCGAGGTGATTAGTGTATTTTCACATATGTGTTTATAGGTTAACATTACAAACCAGGTATGTCAGGCAAGAGGTATAGGCTACAAACCGGCCCGTAACTACTGCTCCTCCACAAACTCGCCTGGCTGTGTCTTGTGTTTTGCGATGACGGCTCAGTCGGCTAGTGTGGGCATGATCTTGACATGAGGAATAGGAAATTAATACATAATGCAGGGTAGATGCTGATAACTCACATTCAGCCGTCCACAAAACACGCAAGATATCGCCCGGCGGAGTGGAAATGGAGCGTTATACTGTATATTGGACACCCTGTATATGACATCCTTAATAAACAATGGTTACTGACATGGGGGAGAACCTGTATAAACTTATCCGGGATACGACAGGGCACACATCGTAAATACCTCTGAGAATCCAACCCCTAGGGTTTTGCAATAGCCATCGTTTTTGATGTCAGATTATTTCACTCTAAGTGTCCACCGATACTTTTTTGACTGACTGTACATCATCTACATCATTATAATTCCCAAGTTTTTTTAAGTCAGGGTGAATACAAAGGCACATATTTGTGGCTCGAACCATATGCTGTATATATATATATATATATATATATATATATATATATATATATATATATATATATATATATATATATATATATACTGTATATATATATACTGTATATATATATATATATATATATATATATATATATATATATATATATATATATAAACTGTCATAGAATATATTAGTGTCTACCAGTCTATTTTTTTTTTTTTTTTACCTTAACTTGGCCCACATTTTCGTCCTTTTCGTTTCTTTCATGTAGCTTTGTGGAGGATAAAGACAATACTACTCTCTACATCCTTTCCATAGCATTTATTTGTGGCGAATAGTGATTTCCACCTATAACCTAATCTTACAACTCGGTATTCAAGCTGGAGAGATGATATTATCAGGCCAAGTTGGAGTAAAAATGATATAGTAACCAAGGAAACTAATACCTAATCCATAACTAATGCTCATCGAATTTAATGGAACCAAAGATTAGTATTCAATCATGTTAGTATCCTGGTTCCCTCACATGAAAACAGGCCGATTGCGAGAATGGAACTTGTTGCATCCAGACACAAAGGTGACGAGTTTCAGGAAGTGGCAACAAAATCTGAAACGTTTATTTCAAGTCAGACGGAGGAGTATGTTACTGTAGCCATATTGCAGGTCTGTTTGAAGTCTTAGGAAGGATTCAAGATCCTGACGAAAGGCAACTTTTTACTGACTCCAGCAAATCTGGTCTGAAGGCTCTTCTTCACAATAGGAACATGTTACCCAATATACCACTTGTTTTTGCTCCTGAAATGAAGGAAATATACGAATCGATACAAAATCTCCTCGTTTTGAATGAAAACGACGAATTCCTATGGAAATCTGCGGCGATTTGAAAGTGCTAGCCATGCTGCTTGGACTGCAAGGAGGTTTCACGAAATACTGTTGCTTCCTGTGTTTATGGAACAGCCGTGATGTGCAGCAGCACAACATCCAGCATAAGTGGCCTCCCCGAAGTTCCTACGAAGCCAGTGCATATAACGTACGGAACGAACCACTCTTCGGTGGAGAATATATCATACTTCTGCCTCTTCTCATCAAGTTGGGTTTGATGAAAAAAATTGTCAGAGCCTTGGAAAAGACAGGTGCAGGCTTCTCACACCTGAAGAAAGTCTTCCCTAAGGTTAGCAACGCCAAATTGAAGGAAGGCATTTTCGTTGACCCACATATTCATAGCCAGATGAAAGACAGTCAGTTTGACGCAACCCTCGAGGCAGACGAACTTAGACCTTGGAGGTCTCTGCTGAAAAATTGTACTGGTTTTCTGGGCAGCCATCGCAATGAAGATTACGTGAAAATCGTTGAAGAGCTCCTGGTTGCGTACCATTAACTTGGATGCCGTATGTTCCTTACTTAAAATCCATTTTCTTCACTCACATCTCTTTTTTTTTTTTTTTTTCCCAACAAACTTGGGTGATGTTAGTGACGAATAGGGCGAATGTTTTCACCAGGACATTGCGGTAATGGAAAAAAGATACCAAGGTAGAATGGGCGCTGGTATGATGGTGGACTATTGTTGGATGCTGACACGGGAAACCGATGTGTACAGCACAAAAATAAATCATCAAAAAACGTACTATGAGTACCTGTATTTACAGAGAAATTTCCTTACACGGTGGAATAATACACTTGATTTTGTTGCTGCATATTACTTTTACATCCCAATTAATATTTCTCGATTAAAAAAATCATATATATATATATATATATATATATATATATATATATATATATATATATATATATATATATATATATATATATATATATATATATATATATATTCTCCTGCATAACCAGGCGATAGGAGCATATTGATTTCTGACTAGTGGAAGAAAAATTTCAAGGCTAAATTTCAGAAAATCTATGCGTGACAGAGAAAAAGTAACAACATGTTTTTCATCAGCACAGTCAGTTTAACCCAAATCATCCCTCCTAATTTCTGAACTAGATAAAAAGCTTAAATTTGTTGAGTAATGTAATTATACTACAATCACCTTAACTTGGCACAAGTTTTCGTCGTTTTGAAGCTTACCTCACGTATCTCTGTGGCGGAAAAAGACTATGCTATGGCTCTACACTCATTCCATAGCACTTCTTCGTGACTAGAACCTACTCTCTCAACTTTTACTTAGCCCAGGTTCTCGTCCTTTTGCAGCTTATCATGCAGCTGAGTCGCAGAGAAAGACAGTGCAACGGCTCTACATTCTTCCCAAAACACTTTTTTCGTGACTAGCATCATATTCCCGAGTTACTCTAGTGTTAAACTCGGCATTTCATATGAAGAGACGCCAGTTTTAAGCTAGTTGGTGTAAAAAGAGCATAGTTAACTAGTAGTAGTAGTAGTAGTAGCAGTCGTAGCAGGAGTAGTAGTAAATTATATCTTCCTCCTTTAGCAAGGGGAGACGATATAGTTGTTGTCGGTGTGTGTCTGTATGTACGTGTGTCTGTATGTATCTGTTGCCAAAATATCTCAAAAAGTTGTGGACAAATTTTCACCAAACCTTCAGGAAATAGCAACAACGTGGATGTGCAGAAGCCTGTTACTTTTGGTGAGGATTTGATAAAACACGATCCAATGCCAACCGCCATGTTTTTTTTTTTTTTTTTTTTTATGGATTGGGGTATTATGAATCGCGAGGACTGAATTTCGTAGAGCTTGGCGAATTTTCTTGAAATCTGGTTTGTAGCTAGCTTGCACTTTAGCGAACAACATATTTTGGCCAGCGATTAGCATTCGGCCTCTGAATAGTAGTGTTTCATTGTTGTTGTTGTTGTACCTGGTGTGAACTCAGTGACTGCAAGCTGAAGCTGTCCTCTTGCTGACCACCATCCTCCTTGTGGGGGACAGGGAAGTAAGAGAGATTATTGCATAACCAGAGAGTGGAGCCGCCTGGTTATATCGGCGCCACCAAATGAAGGCGTCCCTCTCCAGCACCATAGTCAACTGTACGCCATTTATAGGAACAGTCAGCCACAAAAGTCTCCTTCCAACCTCTTTCATCACTGGAGGCATAGATGCCTGAACCAGACGTAGCGGACAAAGGGCGTATATTATCACCCACAGATCAATGGCAATACATCCCTGCATCAGTTTTATGACTAACAAAAAACACTTATTTTAAGGTAATTAGAGGTCGCTGATTCTTAAAATGGCTTCCGCTTTTTTACCTAACATGTCACGTTTACCCACAAAATAGGATGTAATTTATCGGGAAAGCACGATTTAGTTGCATGACTCTCGCATTTGCTGATTATTATTAATATTTCTGTTAACTATTTATGTTATTTTTATATTAGTATTTACTAACTAATATATATATATTGTTACATAGCCTATGATTTCATCATCTTTTGTGTAATTTTAACGCACAGTATGCTGCATGTTTGATCACGAGCGTGTTCTGCCTCAGTTCCCCCCTTCTACCGTTATAGTAGAGTAAGTCGTCCTTTCTGTTGTTCAGAGTGGGATTGTCAACTCTTTGTCCCCATGGCTTCATTTGCGCGTCCTTATTACAAGTTGTATCAAGCTCTGCCGGCCCCTATATAATGAGCTCAGTCTCTGCATCATTGCCACTGAGATCTGCTCCTCATTTTGTTCATATCTCTGTCCTCCCCTGTACAGTTATTATTGAGTGCTCAGGAAGTCTCCAACCATCTAGCAGCTGTGTAATTTGAGTATAAGTGTTGTTGCATTTTTTCTTGTACCGTGTAGCGTAAGGTTAATTCTTAGGCCTAGTAAGGTTTTTGTAATTTGTGTAAGGGTTCTTTGTCAGTCATCATTAATAATATTTTGTATCTGTAATAATTTATCTTGCATTAACTGAGCATTACCCAGTGTATTCTCATTTTATCAGGGCTGACTTAGGTAAATTTACTCTTGCTAATTTCATGTTAATAGAGGCTATTGCAGTTAACCATATATTTAACCTGTTTTTTGCCATTACATTATCCTTATGAGTCCTGAATGTTTTGTTGTTAGTTTGAGCATTAAACTTTAACTTGTAATTTTACCTAACTCTTTTGTTTTGAACCTGGAACTTTACGGGACAGTTGTGATTTTTAGTATTCTCACTTAAAGTGTACATTATCTTTCTCTGTTCCGTAACATAAATTTGGCGACCTCATATCAGGATATTCAGGATATTATCATAAGGATATTGCTTGATATTTTGTGACTGTGATTTATTCATGATGTCTACTATTACTACACTTGATGAAGCTAAAGATTTTTTGTCAAATGTGCAAACAGTGTGTGATGTAGAAAACAGAACAAAGAATGAACTTAAGCTTGTTGCTCAACAATTGGGAATTGCTGTTCGCTCTCATCATTCTAAAGATCAAATTGTTGACATGATTAATGAAAGCTTGTTTAATGTAACTCCTCCAAATGAGCAAACGCAGATTGAATTAGCTAAGTTACAGCTAGCCCTGCAGGAGGCTTAGGCTAAGGAGGCGGAGTCTCGTGTTAAGGAGGCTGAATTTCAAGCACGTGCTAAGGAGGCTGAGTCTCAGGCTAAGGAGGCGGAATCTCAGGCTCGGATTCAGGAGGCACAGATACAGGCACAAGTTGAACTTGCCAGGATTCAGGCAGACCATGAGTATCGCATGAAACAAGGTGGAACTGGATCATCTAGCTCTGATGATTTTGATGTGGCTAAAAATGTTAAACTTGTCCCTCCTTTTAATGAATCTGATTTAACAAAGTATTTTCAGTTGTTTGAGAGGGTAGCTACAGGTTTTAATTGGCCTAAAAAGTATTGGCCAGTACTCCTTCAGAGTGTTCTCACCGGTAAAGCTCAAGTAACTTATGCATCTTTGCCTCAGGATCAATCTGATAATTATGATGTAGTTAAGAACTTGATTCTTAAGGCCTATGAGCTTGTTCCTGAAGCCTATAGAGTAAAATTTAGGACAGCTTACAGGCAAGATAAGCAATCCCATGTTGAGTATGCAAAAATCAAAGAAGATCTGTTAGAGCAGTGGTTAAATTCTAAGAATGTGGATTCTGATTTTGGTAAATTTAAGCAGATGATTTTGCTGGAGGACTTCAAGAGGTGTATTTATAAAGATGTAAGCCTATATCTTGATGAGAAAAGAATAGATAATTTGTCTGATGCTGCAGTTTTAGCTGATGAATATGTTCTCACTCACAAGAGATATTCTAAAGAAAAAGGGAAAGCTGAGAGTAAGTACGTTGCCTCTACTCAGAGTACAGGTAACAGGAAAGAGAATAAAGATGATGTTTCTCAGGAAGTAAATACCAGCTTCACCTCTAGATTTCAGAAAAGTAAATGTACTTATTGTAGTAAGCTTGGTCATACTACGGAGAGATGTTTCAGGAGACAGCGTGATGTGAACAAAAAGGAGTCTTTAAATGTTCAGTCAATTGGTCTAGTGTCCACTCTTGAGAGTTCCCAGAATTCTTTAACTGAGTTAACTGAACCTGCTTTGAGGGGTAACTTAAATTCTCATGATGGAGCTCCTCTTTTGAGCAGTAACGTGGGTGACACTCTCAAGAGTTCATGTGCTAATTTCCTGTCTGATGGTTTTGTCAGTCCTCTGGACAGTAATGACAGGAAATCAGTTAAAATATATCGTGATACAGGTGCTTGCCAATCCCTTATGCTGACCAGTTTTCTAGGCTCTAATGTTAATTCCTCTGATGAAACTGTAATCTTACAAGGTGTAGGGAATAATTACTTCTCTGTCCCTCTGTGCAGAGTGAATTTAGAGTCTGGTTTTGTTAACGGTTCCGTTATGGTTGGGTTGGTTGAGACACTCCCAATGTCAGGTGTAACTTTCTTACTTGGAAATGATATTGGTGGAAGTCAAGTGTGTCCAGCTCCTCAGTTGTCTGGTATGCCGGTGGCTGCGGCCCAGGATTGTGATATCCCTGATGTGTTCCCTGCATGTGCTGTCACTAGGGCTAAGTCTAAAGTTACTGGTGACTTAGAGGATAATGATGATGATGATGATGTTATCCTAGCTGACACTTTTCTTGCTAATTTGGACCACTCACCAGATGAGGCAGTACCCCGTAGTGTTGATAATTTGTCTCGTCAAGAGTTGGTTGAGTTGCAGGTTGCTGATCCTGAGTTGAAAGGTCTAGCTAACTCTGCTTACAGTGAAGAAGAGTCAGCCGATACTTCTACTTGTTATTATGTAAAGTCAGGAGTACTTATGAGGAAGTGGAGACCCCCAACAGCATCAGCCGACTGTGAATGGGAGGTTGTACATCAAGTTGTCATCCCTCGTGTTTGTAGGCAGGATATCATTAGAGTGGCTCATGATTCCAGTTTGGCAGGACACCTTGGAGTGAGGAAGACTGTGGCACGCATTTTGAAACACTTCTACTGGCCAGGTAACTTCAGATATGTTTCCTGGTATTGTAAGTCTTGTCACACCTGTCAAGTTGTGGGGAAGTGTAATCAGACCGAAAAGGTTGCACCTCTAGTTCCCATTCCTCCTTTTGAGGCGCCTTTCACCCGTGTGTTGGTGGATATTGCGGGCCCTCTTCCTAAGACTTCTTCAGGATTTTCTTATGTGTTGACCCTGATTGATATGGCTACTCGTTATCCTAAAGCCATTCCACTTAGAAATATCTCAGCAAAGAACGTGGTTAAGGAAATGCTAGGGTTCTTCACAAAGTTTGGTCTGCCCAAGGAGGTACAGTCAGACCGAGGAAGTAATTTCATGTCAAATGTTTTCAAGCAGTCTCTGAAAGAGTTGGGCATCACCCAGATCACGTCTTCAGCTTACCATCCCCAGACTCAAGGAGTGTTGGAGAGATATCATCAAACACTCAAATCGATGCTCAGGAAATACTGTTTGGAACATCAGAAAGACTGGGATAAAGGTCTTCCATTCGTTGTGTTTGCCGCAAGAGAATCTCCAAATGAATCACGGGGCTTCTCACCATTTGAACTACTGTTTGGCCATGAAGTAAGATGACACCTTAAGTTACTCAGGGAATGCTGGCTGTCGGAGGAAGATGACGTCAACCTGCTGGAGTATGTGATGGAGTTCAAAGAGCGGCTGTCCACTGCTTTGCAGCTGGCGAGAGAGAATTTAGGAGCTGCTCAGGAGAGAATGAAGACTTGGTATGATAAGAAGTCCAGGTTACGCCACTTTCAGCCAGGAGATCAGGTTTTGATTCTGCTACCAGTGCATGGGCAACCTCTTCAAGCCAAGTTTAGTGGTCCTTATTTCGTGGAGAAGAAACTCAGTGATGTCAACTATGTCATCGCCACACCAGATCGTAGAAAGAACAAGCACCTATGTCACATCAACATGCTAAAGTTATATCACAGGCGGGACGAAAATAATCCAGTCTGCACTGTAGCTGTTCCACCCGAGTCTGCAAGTGAAGCTCTCCCATGCAGTATGAGCCTGAGTGATAGTTTGGGGAAGAATCCTGATATCATGAATGATCTCCAGACTAAGCTTTCTCATCTACCTCCCGAGGAAAGGCAAGAGTTTTCGGCATTACTGCAGGAGTACCCGCAAGTGTTCCGTGCCACTCCAGGAAGAACCACTGTGTTGATGCATGATGTCGATGTTGGAGACGCAAAGCCAATTAAACTACCTCCTTACCGTGTGAACCCAGTGAAAGTTCCTCTCATCCAGAAGGAGCTTGGCTACCTGTTGGACCACAAGATGATTGAGCGCTGTCAGAGCGAGTGGAGTTCTCCTGTCACTCTGGTCCCTAAGCCGGATGGGTCACAGCGGCTTTGCATCGACTACAGACGTGTTAATCAGATAACCAAAACAGACACTTACCCTCTCCCTCGTGTGGAAGATTGCATAGACAAGATCGGAAAGGCTAGGTACATAAGTAAGTTTGATTTGTTAAAGGGATACTGACAAGTACCTATGACTGAACGTGCTAGGGAGATCTCATGTTTTGTAACACTAGGAAAGAAAATGTTATTGCAGATTGCTTATCTAGACTTTAGACAGATTGTTTTAGAGTAATAAGAAATTTCCTTTGTAAATTTCTTTTTCTTTGTGGGGAGGTGTTACATAGCCTATGATTTCATCATCCTTTGTGTAATTTTAACGCACAGTATGCTGCATGTTTGATCACGAGCGTGTTCTGCCTCAGTTCCCCCCTTCTACCGTTATAGTAGAGTAAGTCGTCCTTTCTGTTGTTCAGAATGGGATTGTCAACTCTTTGTCCCCATGGCTTCATTTGCGCGTCCTTATTACAAGTTGTATCAAGCTCTGCCGGCCCCTATGTAATGAGCTCAGTCTCTGCATCATTGCCACTTAGATCTGCTCCTCATTTTGTTCACATCTCTGTCCTCCCCTGTACAGTTATTATTGAGCGCTCAGGAAGTCTCCAACCATCTAGCAGCTGTGTAATTTGAGTATAAGTGTTGTTGCATTTTTTCTTGTACTGTGTAGCGTAAGGTTAATTCTTAGGCCTAGTAAGGTTTTTGTAATTTGTGTAAGTGTTCTTTGTCAGTCATCATTAATAATATTTTGTATCTGTAATAATTTATCTTGCATTAACTGAGCATTACCCAGTGTATTTTCATTTTATCAGGGCTGACTTAGGTAAATTTACTCTTGCTAATTTCATGTTAATAGAGGCTATTGCAGTTAACCATATATTTAACCTGTTTTTTGCCATTACATTATCCTTATGAGTCCTGAATGTTTTGTTGTTAGTTTGAGCATTAAACTTTAACTTGTAATTTTACCTAACTCTTGTTTTGAACCTGGAACTTTACGGGACAGTAGTGATTTTTAGTATTCTCACTTAAAGTGTACATTATCTTTCTCCGTTCCGTAACACTATATATATGTATATATATATATATATATATATATATATATATATATATATATATATATATATATATATATATATATATACTGTATATGTGTGTGTGTGTGGTTGGGTGGGTGGGTGGGTGTTATAGTCAGTTGTTTTTATCAATTTTATTAACTACTGTGAGCTGCTCTAGTTGCTCAGCTCGCTCGTGTTACAGTATTGCTCTTTTTTTTTTTTTTTTTTTTCCACTAGCAGGTTAATTATGACAACGAACCGAAGAAAGCGTAAACTTGACCTAGATATCTTTTGTTACATTTGAGGATGTTTTGCTGCACGAACACAGCGGACCTTGTTAGAAAGTCATATCATACTCATTTTGGAATGAAACTGGGTGATCTGAATAAACCCTGTACCCCTCATTCAGTCCGTCGATATTGTGTTGAAATCCTGAGACAGTGGACCAAGGGGAAAAAAAGATTCTACTGGTCTGAAGGGAACTGCAAAATCATCTCGATGATTTGGATAAAAAACGAAACTGTTTTAAATATCTGCGTTCAGAATTCACCTGCTATAATAGATGAAAAACTGAAAGCAGGTGAATTTTATGGCCCTCATCAACTTGTTGACACTTTACTTAGGAATGTCCTGAAAATACGGTGCAATATGAGCGTTAAAATTTATTTCTTACATAGCCATGTACATATTTTTCCTGAAAACCTTGGAGCAGTAAGTGAAGAACAGAGATCGAGGTTCCATCAGGGTAGAAAGACAATGGAAAAAAAGTATCAAGGAAGGTGGGACACAAACATGTTGGCTGACTACTGCTGGTGCCTGCAAGGAGATTGTGTTGAAGTTACCGGTAAAGTGAGAAATCCGTCATTGTACAGAATGCCTAGATATTCTATGGAATACCTAAAACTTCAAGGCAAGATATAAAATGAATTCTTCTGTAAACATTTCCTAGGTATTCTGTGGATTGCCGAGTTTGTTTTAGGGAACGTGTGAAACGATCATACTGCAGCAAAGAACGTACGTCGCCACTGTTGGCCGACTGTCGTTTTTTGCCAAACATTTATTCTCTTTGTGCATGCGCGTCGTGAGTGTATGCCCTCTCGTTTCGGAATTGTAATTTAGTATCGTTCAAGGCTGCCTTACAGTACAAACCTTTCCATTTTGCGCCTCGTTAATCCTTCAAGTTGGAGACGAGTACATCTCGTGAACCTATATGTGTAACGAAGCAACGTTTTTATGCAGAAATAAGAAAACATCGGAGTGCTGCAGCAATGAGCACGGTGATTCTGACTGATGTATGTTATCAACAGTTAGTGGATGAAGTGGAAAATGCTAAAACTGCAGCAAACAAGGTACCTCGCCACTACTGGTTGTGGAATAGGTATGACGTTATTGTTGTACAACAGAACCCAAAGCTTATTAAGTAAGGACAGGAAGGATGTACTACTGTTCAGTTTTATGTGGTCGACAGTGAGCTGTTTGAAGTACTTCATAAAACACACGTATCAGTTAGCCATGGTGGTCGTGACCGGTTGATTAAGGCGCTCTCACCCAAGTACAAGAATATTACTCGTCATGATACAGAGTTATTCCTTCAGCTCTGTACATCATGTCAACAGAAGTAGAAAGGTTGCAAAAAAGGAACTGTTGTTAAACCGGTCATTTCCTCTGAATTTAATTCTTGCTGTCAAGCTGATTTGACTGATTTTCAAAGTCATCCAGAAGGAGACAAGAAATTTATACTAGTCTACCAGAACCATCCAACGAAATTCATTGTTCTTAAACGCTCAAAACCAAACGGGCTGAGGAGGTAGCCTACAATTTGATTGATATTTTTACCTTTATTGGAGTAAATCAGACAACGGATGGGATTTTTCCATCAGGTTGTTTCGAGCCTTAAGGACTATTGGCCACAGTTTCAGATTGTTCATAGGGAGCCTTGCCATAGCCAGAGTCAAGGGAGCGTGGAACGTGCAAATCAGGCTATAGAAAACATGCTCACGATATGGATGCAGGGAGAGAAGTGCAGTCATTGGAGTGTTGGCCTATGGTTCGTCCAGTTAATGAAAAATCAGGCCTATTATGCTGGTGTCAAGATGTCTCCGTATGAGGCTCTCTTTGGAAGCAAAGATCGGGTTAAACACATCAAATCTACCTCAAGACTTCTTAGAGAACATTATGAGCAAGGAAGGACTGCAAGAGATTGATGAATCGGTTGAAGACCCTAACACGTGTAACCAAGAGGAGGAGGTATATGGAACTTGAACATCTACACCATCTTACGCATCTACAGCTCCTACATCTACACCACCTCAAGCATCTACAACTTCTACATCTACACCACTTCAAGGGGGAGGCGGTGGTTCAATCGGTAGAGAGGTGGCCTGCAGTCCTACCGGACACAGTTTCAAATCCACCCTGGGGCAAGGAACAGTTTAAGGATTAGAATTTCACTAAATCAGACTTTACTGATCTACAATAAGACCCGCCGACATGTCGTAAAAATACCCCCGCTAATACCACTACACCAGTCCTGTATGAGACAGCCCTAGCATGTATTCAGTATGGACGGTGGGTGTTAGCGCCGAAGTGGTGACATGTAGGGGTGAATGTCATGAAGGAGGACTACTGGGGCCTTATACATATTATAGTAGCAGGCTGTGAAGCCTATGCCCAGAGTTGGAAACATAAAAGAAAAAAAAAATCATCTAGAGCTCCTACATCTACACCAGCTCAAGCATCTACTGTACAGCTCGTGCATGTACACCACCTCAAGCATCTAGAGCTCCTACATCTACACCAGCTCAGGCTTCTGCATCTCCTACATCTACACGAGCTCAAGCATCTACAACTCCTACAGCTGCACCAGCTCAGGCATCTACAACTCTTACAGCTGCACAGCTCAAGCATCTACAACTCCTACAGCTGCACCAGCTCAGGCATCTACAACTCTTACATCTACATCAACTCATACATCTACACCAGTTGAAGTATATACAGGTCAAACATCTACATCGAAAGATTTCACATGTTGTGTGCGCTCCAAAGCTGTAAGTGGAGCTCATCAGTGTCCAAAGTGTGTGCGTTATATCCACGTCATCTGTGGCTGTGGTTCTAATGAAGAGGGATACGGCACTCATGCATTGTGCCCAGTGTGTTTTAACAAGAAAAATTAATGTTCGCATTACTCAACAAGATACCAAACGTAATCTTGAACTACAAGCAATTAAAATGAAGAAAAATATCTGACAATAAGTTCGCACTAGCTGAGCGCGGTGATACAGTTCGGATTTCCATTTCTGTGACAAAGGACGTGGAGACGCTCATAATATTTTGTCCGTCATCATGAATGTCCTAGACGATGTCTATTGATTGGGTACGACACAAGGGGTGTTAAAACAGCTCTATGCCAGATCGCAGTTGTTTTTGTGCAAGAGGCCTTTATTGACAATGGAAGACATCCCGATGGACAAACAGATCTTACTCATGTTAGCTGCAACACAACAATCTATGGGAACTAGGCAAGGATTTGGTAAGTGCATGTGTAGGACAAAGTGTCAAACTAAGATATGCTTTTGTGTTAAGAAAAATGCACTATGCAGTTCAAAATATCATTCAGGTTCAGACTGCTGCAATAAATAGAAGACTAAAATGATGCAACGTTCATCGGAATATTTTTATTTAGTTTAGGTTTCAGATACTATTTAGTTAATAAAGTTTTCTCATCTCTGTTGTCTACTGTATTTTTAATTAGTTTAGGCTTCGCAGGTTTAAGTTCTTTAATAAAGTGTTCCCCCCCCCCCGTTGTCTATTATATTATACTTTGCCTTCCCCCCAAAAAAAAATGCGAGACAGTCTGTAGGATACCTAGGCATTCTTTTAAAAGGCCAGGTAAAGTATATAAGGTTAGAATGAAATAAACTTATTTCATACTTTGCCCAATAATGCTAGATGTTTTATTGAATACCTAGGTAATCTATATAATACCTTATTTTCACACAGTGCCGGTAACATGGACATTACTTACTTCCATAAACAAAGAAAAGGATAATTCACTCCGTAGCAGTACTGCATTTGAAAAAATTCCGTTACTTTTTTACTTGGTTTTTGTGATATAAACTGACGTTCTGCGTTAATTCTGACTTCATTTCTGAAATCAGCACACTCAGAATCTGTAACATCAATACTTTCTTTAAAATCAAGTCAGCAGATTTTTTTTTTTTTTTCAGGATGAAAGGCTGTGTAATATGCACCACAGTACAATTCGTCACATTCACGTGTCTTTTGACGGCCGCCGTGAATGAGAGGCAGGAGACGTGAACGAACTTTTGCAGCTGACTGTACAGCAATACGCATTAAGTATTTTTTTTTTTTAATTGGCCAATGATTTTATTGCTATCCTATATCTCAGTAAGTTATCTATGTAGTTATTCATCTGTCTGTTTGTCTTTATCTTTCCAATTATCTATCTATTTATCTGTCTACCTCGGTGATGATTTTGGTGAAGAGGATGGGGTTTATGAAGAGGAAGTGGTGACCATAATGAAGATGATGATAATGATAGTGATGATGAAGATAACGACGAAGAAAGCGATAATGATGACGATGATGACAAAGACAGCGATGATGACTATGAACCGGCAATGATGAAGACGATGATAATGAACAAAGCGATAATGATGATGATGATTATGATGATGTCGATGATGACAGTTACGATGATGATAAGGAGCATGGTAGGCGGAGCCTCACAAAAACCGTGATAAGAGGCACATTGCAGGCTAACAGAGATAAGATTAAATTTATCAACACATTGTGACTTTCACAAAGAAGGAGATAAAAAACAACTGAACAAGCAAGCGATCAATCATTTTGTCAGGAGAAAGAAGAAGGGAAGGAAGGAAGGAGAAAAGGGAGACAGGAATAAGAAGAAAGGGAGGGAAAAAGTGTAGCAGAAGAGGGAAGATAGGAAGCTGTGAAGGAAGAAAGGAAGACAGGCAGCAAACAAGAAACGAAAGAACAAAAGAAGGAAGTAATAGTATAAAAAAGAAGGAGGGAAGGAAGAGAGAGAAAAGAAGGTGAGGCGGAGGGTAGCGAAGGAAGGAATAGACAGTACACAAGGAAGGAAAAGACGAAAAATAAGAAACACGGTCAAGAAAGAATGGAGGATGAAAGACAGTAAATAAGAAAGAGAAGATAAAGCAGGAAGGAAGGAAGGAGAGGAAAAAAGGAGTGGCGAAAGGGAGGAACAAGACTGGAAAGAAAGAATATTAAAGAAGGAAAGAAATAAAGAAAAAGAAGGAATGACGAAAGGAAGAAAGGAATGAAAAAACTATAATATAAAAAAGGAAAAGAAGGAAAGAAAGAAGCATCAGAAACGGTGAAGAAGAAAACAAGGAAAAATCAGGAAGGAAGGGAACAATGAGGGATGTAACAGAATAACAAGGAAGAGACACACGCACACAAGCATGAGGTATAAAATGCGTTTCCTTAGAGCCTTCATCATCTTCATCTGCATTTACCCACTCCTTCTCCTATTCCTCTCCACTTCCAACCACCGGAACTCCACCCACCTCCAGAAGCCACTTATCTCCAACACCACCTCAGAGAACCTCCACCAACCCTCCCAGGATGAAATCGTTGCGGCTAGAATGAGGGAAAGAGAGCTTAGGGTGAAAGAGACGTGCGGGGGTATGAAGGAAAGTAATGACTCGTCTGCCTTGGATATCATATACTACGCCCCATCTCGCAACCTTTTCGTCTGTGCAACTCCAAAGGTAAGACAAGCAATTCCTCTGTGTGGCAGGATGGTTTGACTAGGAGAGAATAATTTCGTCTAAGTACAAGTCAAGAAAATCTGGATAGTTATGTATCTCCATAAATCAATTCTCTATCTCACATTGCTACGAGTAATATAATCCCTCTCAAATGTTTACGTCCGTGCTATTCCAAAGGTAAGATGGTCAGTCCTCTGGTGTCTGAAGGAGAGGTTTAGTAGGGCAGAATCTAATCTTCCAGTCGAGAGCCCTGAATAGTCATATATTTCTGAAAATCTAATCTTCATCTTATATCTCAAAATCTCATCCCCTTCTACTTAACTTTTCGTCTGTGCAGCTCTAAAGGTGTTACAGTATAGACTGTAACACCAGTCGAGCAGGGCAGTACTCCCAAGGTGGATGGAAAGCTGATGATTGGGAGAGCTGGAGCTCCCTTTTCATCATCACTCGGGATTAGTTCCTGACCATCCCCTTTTGCTGAACTTTTTCAGTGCGTCAGTAACACAGAGAGTAGGCCAGCATGCTCTTTAAAACAGGTTTCTCTATCTGTCAACACCAAACTACATACACATTACACGGTACACAGGGACTCTTCGCTGGCGATCTTCTCTCCTACCTTTCAGACTCCTGGTCATCCTCCTTTCGGGACTTTGGCGAAAGCTTTGCCATTGCACTTGACATCTCAAGGTCTTTCGATCGAGCCTGGCACAAATCTTTAATTTCCAAACTGCCCTCTTACGGTTTCTGTCCATCTGTGCCTTCATCTATAGTCTCCTTTCTGGTCGTTTTATAGCTGCTGTTGTAGACGGCCATCGTTCTTCTCCTAGATCTATCAACAGTGGTGTTCCTTAGGGCTCTGTCCTATCATCAGCTCTCTTCCTTTTATTCTTCATGACCTCCTAAGCTGTACATCCAGCCCTATCCACTCATACGCTGGTGATTCCACTCTTCACTTTTCCATTCGGTTCCCTCAAAATCCATCTCAACAGTTACTTCAGCAAACAAGGGATGAGGCTATGGCACACCTAATGTCTGACTTGGCTCGTATCTCTGACTGGGGAAAAAAATAATCTTGTTTTTAATGCATCAAAGACTTAGTTCTTTAACCTATCAACCCGACAAAATCTTCCACAGGAGTACCCACTAATGTTTAATAATACGCAGCTCAATCCTGCGTCATCCTTAAACGTACTTGGGGTTTCATTCTCTTGGGACTTATCTTGGAGAGGTCGTATTACATCTCTTGTAAAATCTGCTTCCAAGAGATTAGGTGTGCTAAGCCGACCCAGTACCTTCCTTACCCCTGCACAGTTGTTTACTTTATACACGGGTTTTATTCGCCCCTGTGCAGAGTACAACTCTCATTTGTGGGGAGGCTCCCCACATACAGCTCTTCTCAATAGAGTGGAGTCAAAGGCTTTTAGTCTCATTTTAACTCTCCTCCTCCTACTGGTCCCCTTCAACCTCTGTCTCTTCGCAGCACTGTTTCATATTTATCTCTTTTCTATCGCTGCTTCAGTATCACTGCTCCTCTGAACTGTCTGCTTGCATCCCTCCACCTTCGACGGGCTCGTAGCACCCGTCTAGCAACAAACTCCCATCCATTTTCTGTCCAACTCTCTAATGCAAGAGTTAACCGTTACTCCCAGTCCTTCATTTACGCAACAGGTCAACTCTGGAACTGTCTCCCTTTGTCTGTATTTCCTACTTTCTATGATCTCTAGTCCATCAAACGCAGTGTGTCCAGGCATCTCAAAATGAATGGATCTTGAATTTGGCTCTCTTTTGTATTGTTTTTTATTTATTTTATTTATTTATTTATTTTTTTGAAGGAATGGTTTGTGGGCTCCTGGCCTTTAGCTCCTTCTTGCATTAAAAAAAAGCATCCCCTTGTGTGGGAAGGAGGGGGTTACATGGACAGAATAAAATCGCCTAGGGGTAAATTATGTTGAATTGGATAGTTTTAATTTCTAAAATCTAAGCCTGTTCAATCATTATTTACCGTGCAACGTCTCAGGTTTCGTCTGTGCTACTCCAAAGGGAAATATGATAATTTCTCTGGTGTGGGAAGGGGTTTTATTTTTTAGGTTATAATGTAATAATGATATGCCCTGTCTAGGTTGTATCTAGTCCATCCAGCACTAAAAGTCTCTGATAAACTAAGTAATATAGTTTGAGTTTAGCAGGAATATTATAGAAAATACTGCAGCTCATCAGGATGAACTGGCTAAATCATCAGAATCATCACTACATCTTTATCTTTTCCTGAAGACGAAGTCGAGGAGCTCGTGAGGATAGACAAAAACTAGAGTTTTCTGTTCTACCGTCCGTCTGTTCATGCTTGCTCTACGGACCGCAAATTAATTTTAACGATTGACGTGTCAAACGAATCTTCTCAAAGTGACGGTGCCACCTCATCTGAGTGGTCAACATGCTTAGACAAGCCCCAAGGTCACTGTGACCAAGAAAAATCAGGCCACAGAGCATACTTCTTTATCTGTAGGAATATATCCATAAAACTGTTAAAACTGCGGAATGCAGTACTTATGTTCCTATCACAGTTTTGATACAACCCAACGGAAAATGGCAAACTGCATAAAATTTTAAATAAGCACCTGTGTTAGTACTATGTCAGGTGATGGAAGTAAGCAGGGAAGTAGGTAGGTAGGCAGGTTTGTATATATGTATGTAGGTAGGTAGGTTTTAAGTAGGCAAGGAGAAAGGTATGTAGGGCGGGAGGTGGACAAGTAGGGAGGGAGGGAGGGAGTACAAAGAAGTACAAAGGAACGCAAATAGCAAGAGACCTTGTGGTCCTTTCAAGGCTGTTTGTTACAGAGTAGACCATGACTACGAGATCTAATTCTACATACTGAAGTTAAATCTCGCAGGAAAAAATGAAAAAGAAACACCATGCAGCAAGGAAAAACTGACATGGAAATTTCATAGGAAAGACTGAAAAGTAAAAGTTACACGCTATAATACTTTATCTATTAGCTACCAGTTTGAATAACTGAAAGAGAAAGTAGTAAAGTAAAATGAATAATCAAATAATAAAAAAGGCACATTATGTATGGGTACGGTGAGTTAACGGGGCATCTGTAGACGGAGCATGGAAATTGCACAGTGCACAGTGTGGATGTTCAGGGATGGTGTGGTAGCCTTTCCTGGCACTTTCAAGGTAGGCAGCAGTCAATCAGTCCCCAGCTCCGTTCACTCCACTGAGACAAGGAACTTTCCCACCCATGTGGGTCCAGTAAACAAGTTTTCTACTCAAGCAGTGACCCCTGGTACATTAAAAGAATCCTGATGGTGGTCACTTAAATAACAGGGACCCTCTATGGTACACAGCCTCTCATAGGTCGAAAGTAAGAGTAGTGACCGTCAACTCAGGGCTATCTGTGCATATCCTAGTCTGAGCTTATACTATATTTGCATTTGAAAAATTGATCCAGGCTCTGAAAAAAGTTTATATATATATATATATATATATATATATATATATATATATATATATATATATATATATATATATATATATATATATATATATATACACACACACACAAGTGTTTTATTCAGGAGAAAAGCTGTGGGTTAGATGACAGAGACTTATCCAAGGGACCTTTAAAGGTTCGTACTGTATCACAATTTACTACATAGGATGGCAATTTGTCCCATATATTTACAACTCTGTTAAAGAAGGAATGCTTAGCTTCATGGGACTGGAATCGTTTGCCAATTATTTTGTGCCTATTGCCTCTAGTATAATTCGAGTGATCAACTGTGGAGTATTTATTGACAGCCATGTTATTGCGCCCTTTGAATATTTTAAATACTGGAAATAAATCTCCTCATAATCTGCATTTAGTTAGGGTGAAGAGATTCAGGTTTTTTAAACGCTCCTCCTATTGTTTGTTTCTCAGGCTAGGTATCATTTTGGTCACCCGTTGTTGTACTCTTTCAACTTTCTCTATATCTTTTTTGTAATGAGGCGACCAGAACTGGACACAATACTCTAAATGTGGGCGAACTAGAGAATTATATAAGGTGAGGATGATATTATTGGATTTATATTCGAAGGCTCTACCAATGAATCTGATTAATCTGTTGGTTTCTAAACAGCCTCTGTACACTGTTTGCTTGGTTTAAGATCATTGTTATAATAAATCTAAAGTCTTTTTCATGACTAGCATTATCTGGTTGAATGTTACTCATGGTGTAACTGGCTTTTCCATTTCCATTTCCAGTGTTTAGCACTCTGCCAGGTTTGTGCCCAATTAAACAGTCGACTGAGGTCGCTCTGTATTGCCTGCCTCTGTAAAGATGTGTCGGCTGTGTTACCAATTTTAGCACCATCAGTAAATTTGGTTATTTTTAATATTTTACAACTAAACCCTGATTGATATCATTTAGGCTGTGTACATTAAAAACAGAATAGGACCCAATACTAAGCCCTGTGGCACACCACTATAAACATCTTTCCAGTTCAGTTCTTTACCATTTATTACGACCCTCTGTTTACGTTCTGCAAGCCAACTATCGATCCACCCGAGCACATTCCCTCTGAACCTATGCACATTCAGTTTCTGAAGTAATCTTTCATGGGGAACTTAATAAAATGCTTTCTGAAAATCGAGATAAACAATGTCAGCAGATCTGGTCTCATCATATACATAGGACATATCATAGAAGAAATCCAAGAGATTCTTAAGGTAAGAGAGAATATTTCGAAAACCATGTTGTGAATTTTTGATGAGGTTATTTATTTCTAAGTGCTTAACAAACTTATCTCTGATAATAGTGTCCAACAACTGCACACAACTGAAGTTAAACTTATTGGTCGATTATTATCTAGCCGCGATTTATTGCCTTTTTGAATATCGGGGTTACATTTGCTAGTTTCCATTAACGAGGCAACTTACTGTTTCTTAGTGATTTATTGAATAACTCAGCTAATGTATTTGATATTTCATCCAGTGCTTCCTTTAGAATGCGCGGAGATATTTTATCTGGCCCTGGTGTTATACTCGCTTTAAGTTTACCGATGACAAGTCGTACATCATTCTCGATAACAGTCTCTCTATCGATCTGTTGCCAGACGTCTTAATCCCGTAAAAGGTGGCCACAAACAAATCGCCTCTATTTCTCCCTGACCCCGCCATTTCACTGCCCTGCTCCCAGCTCACACACCCCTCTCTTATATACCTCTCCAGTCCATCCCTCCATCTCATCTCTGGCATCCCCCTCCCTCTCTCCCTTTCCCCCTCACTCACATACACACTTTTCGTCAGTCTCACTCTCCATCCTCTCCACATGGCCGAAACCACCTCAATGTGTTTCTCCTAATGCTTCCTGTCACATCCACATCCACACCACAACGCTCCTTCACTTCTTCATTTGTCAGTCTGTCTCTCCATGTGACTCCACATGCTCCTTTCAAATAACTCATATCCACTGCTCTCACTCTTGACATTTGTCCCTCCAACAAGGTCCAAGTTTCACTTCCATACGTTAGAGTTGGTATCACAATACTGTCATGTAGTAACTTTTTCACTTCCATTCTCACTTCCCTGCTTCTTATCACTACTTTCAAAGAACGAGCAACCTTTCTTCCTTGTTGTACCCTTTCAAGCACTTCACACTCTAAACTTTCATCCTTACTCATCACATCATCCAAGTACTTAAACGCACTCACATTTTCCATTTCCTCCTCATCCAACTTGACTGTACATTCATTGACTTCACTTCTCTCAAAGACCATAACTTAACTCTTTTTTACATTCACCATTATATTTCGTTTCTTACACACTCTCCCAAACTCATCCACCAAGCCTTGCAGATCCCCTTCGTCTTCACTTAACAACACAGTATCATCTGCAAACTACAGTACAGGGAGTTTCCAAACACTGCCCTCTCTCATTAGAGTCGCTCCAACATCCACTGCCCTACATTGTATCTCCTTTATAATCCCATCCATGTACAGATGAACAGCCATGGACACATGACATACTCTGTTTCAATCCAACCTTCAAATAGAAAAATTCACGCAGTTCACTAACCATATGCACTGCAGCCTTAGCACCCTCATGCATGCTCTTCACGGCATTCAACAACTTCCCCTCTACTCCATATTGTCACGGGGTTTTGAGAATTTAAAAATTAAATAAAGGTTATATGTTTTGCTTGAAAATATGGACAAAGAATTGACTTGTGAAATCAAGCAGTAAGTTTTACTTTATGCCGGCTTACTTAGCCGATTCTCTAAATATGAGAGTTTATAAACACTCTCAACAGTACACAGCAGAGACTAATTACTCATGAGTGCTGTTTGTAGTACTGTTAGCCTCTCGAGAAAGTGACCCCACCCCTGACAATCAATAACTAATGCTAATAATGATAAACAGGTTCTTGCCAGTGCATTAACTCCTGGTTGGCACAACGGATTTAAGCTTAATACAAAAGGATTGGCCTAAGTACCAGTTATGAATAATGCAAAGCGTTTATGTAAATTAGGAGCAGCAACTAGAATAAGCTTAATGTGGAGAAATAAAACACAAGTTTAACTATACATTAAGCTCAAAGGAAAAGAACTGTAAAATTTATTAATTACAATGAAATAAATTTATGTTACATGTCTCAAAATGAATTCAAAATAACAAGGAGAATACACTCACTCGCTCACTCAAAAGCTAAACTTAAACCCAGGAAAAACGAAAAGAAATACTGGTCAGTAGAGGGGCTAAGCGGAATGACTGGGCGTCGATACGTAGGATGGACGCTGCAAACACGCCAAACCTCGTCAATTCACCGTCTAGGTGGAGATTTCAGGAACTCGCTGTACAACGGCGGCGCTGCTCTTAGCTGGGCACAAACAAACCTGCTCCCACGACGATCCAAGCCTGACTGAGTTCGAATTATGGAAGAGGGTGAGGGCCAGCCGTGCTTGCTCCAATGGTCAACGAAAATAAAGTGAGTGATACACACTCACAATAAATCACTCAGCGAAGGCACTAATGTCGCGCGCAAGGATGATCACTTATGAAACAGTGAAAAATGTTCTGAAAACTGTCCCAATTGAGTGAATACGTGGACGGTTAAACTGAGTGATACACAATGAGAATTCCACTAGAATTCGCGGTTTTCACTCTTAACAAAATGTTACGAACCTACAAATAAGCTCGTGCAAGTTCATGACATTACGCCCCATCAAAATTAATTTTTTTTCTTCAGATATTTTTTTTTTTATATACATACATATGAATCCTAAGTCAGTCACACAAGATTCACACTGTGGTGTGTGTACTACCCTGCTACAGGAGAAAATCACAGTCATCCATGAGCGTAAAAACGTCGTATTTACATTAATAGAAGCAAGCTTGAGGAAAAAACTCTGAGACAACGGTGAATAATCCTATACTCAGGTCAAACTGAACGAAAGTTCGCAACATTCACATTAACAACTAATTGTTATGTAGCGTGATGTATGTAATACACGGTGTAGGTGTGACAGTTGTGGTGTAACTGTGCCTACGTGCAGAATTATGTAATACATTAGTAAATAATGACAACGAGGCAGAAGAGAGGAAGCGGCAGCATGCATCAGGAACGATCAGCTGATCTGCACGACAATGCTGCACCCGCCAGCTGCACCTGGAAAGGAATCAAGGTGGAGCATCAAAAGTGTCATTTCTCTCTCTGTCTAGCAATCAGTACTTATGTTTATTATTAACCAGGAAACGTAGTCTTTGGATTGCGCAAATCTCTCAGGATGGTCAGTTTACTGGTTAACCTAACATTATTAACCAGGAAACGTGCCAGTTCTTGGATTGCTCAAATCTCTGAGAACGGGCAGTTTACTGGTTAACCTAACTCTACAGTACACTTACGATTAATGAGAGGAAGCTGAGAATCCCTACACAATCTCGGGCAGGTCACATTTTAACACCCACTGTGGGTGTGAACACTCATGTGGATAAAGTGCATTCTCCGGGAATCCTCAGAGAGGCCCACAGCCAGAGACGCTCCACAAGGTAATTCATACACAGCCTCGGATTATCCCTATGGGGTTCTCAAATTTTCCCCTTAACATACGGTACATATGTATGTACAGGTCCTGGACATGATGTGTCCCGTGGGGCCAACTGGCGAGACGTCAGGTCTGCACCCACTTCTCCACTGCCCTGTCTCTCAACTGACTCTGAGATTATGGGTGTGGATTCAAACGGCACAGGAAGGACATGCCCCTGATTAGTGGTACATTGACACATATTGCAGGATTGCACAAAGCTATCTATTTCTCTTCCCATCCCTGGCCAGAAAAAGTCAGCACGGATATGGCCCTGGGTTTTCCTTTTGCCCATGTGACCTCCTAAAGCTGAACAATGACCCCATTCTAACATTCTAACACTGCTTGGTGGTACTTTGTGGGAATGACAAACTGCAGTCGAACCTCACCTTTGGGTGTTCGTGACTCACGGTACAGCCATCCTTGTTTATGAAGGAACTTGGCTTGACCTCCCCGTGAATACTTTATCACTCTACCCTTTTGCTTCTTCTGCATGGCAGCAAGTGTCAGGTCAGAATGTTGTTCTTGAACAACAACTTGGCTACACATCAGATCTTGCGACGATGCAATGGTCACTGGGGTGACACAGTTCGGAGCCTTGGCCATGGCTTGTGGTACTGCAACAGCCTAAGTCTGAGTAGCAACATCTACGGCGCAACAGTTTTTGACTCCCGGTATGTTGCTGATAATGAGGTCAAACAAAGGTTCTGGCATGACAACAGCAGCTGTTAAGCCAGTGTAGAAAGGAGATGCCACCTGGGTATATGCCTCAGAGAACAATCTCACTGATCCATCAATAAGTCTAACTTGGATCTGCTTACCCGTGTACTCGTCGGGCCGAACTAAACTTTGCTTGACAGAGCAACCTGAGGAACCATTATCTCTCAGGACATTTACAGAAACACCTCCCACAAACCTTGGCTGAACAAGAAAGGCACTGTTACTGGTGGAAGGGTCTGAGGAGGTAGCAGCCAGTCATTGGTGAGACTGCAGAACGAACGATGCAGCAAATGTTCCACCCTGAGAACTAGATGCCTGAGGGGTCGTGCTCACCATCTGAGGAGTTGGAGCATTGACCACCTAAGATGGAGAGTTCACTGTCGCTGGGGGACCAGTGAACTGTGGAGAAGTACCTGTACTGGTGGGGTTGGCACCACTGTGCGCTTGTAGTGGAATGAAGGCTGCATTTGCATCCTGCCTCCGATACACTAAAGTCGATTGTCCTCACTGAGGGTTACATGGTTTGTCCTTGCCCTGCTGCTGCTTGAAATACCGGTACTGCTGCTGATTAGGGTTCTGCTTGTCGTACCGCGTCCACTCAGGTTTCTGGGTATTTTGCCCCTGGTCCTTCTTCTCCGATTTTGGACCTTGGCCATTATTCTGGGAACGGCCTTGTTGCTGGGGTTCAGTCTGTGACTGTTTCCCAGATTTGTCAGCTTTCCTGTTCCAAGTGTGCTGCTAACGAGTTTGATACCCGTATGCAGTGAAGAATGCATCAGCCTTGTTCATCATTTGGCTGGATCCCTTACCTTGCAGATTTTAGGCTGAGCCATAAGTTTAGCAGGCCACGACTATTCTAGATGCGTGCGCAGCATAAGGTCGATTATCCCCTCATGTGTGGAAGGAGTTTCATTTTTCTCCATCCACTCATTTAAGTAAGCAGTAAGCCGATCAAGAAACTGAACGGCAGTCTCTTTTTCTTGTAAACGCGCCCTCATAAACTGACTCTTGGCGTCGTCAACTGTGAGACTGTATGCTTTGATGAGTGCGGCCTTCATCATCTCATACGTGAGATTGTCTCCACGAATTCTGAGGAGAATATCGAGGGCAGGGCCCTCAAACAAGCTAAGAAACTGGAGCTGCTTAGCTGCCTCATCCAGCTGGTACAGCTGAGCCATGTCTTCGAAACGAGCTATGAATGGCTCAATTCGCTCACCTTCCTTGTATGGAGGAAGCTTGATGTGTGGGGTCGCCAAAACATTTGCAGGGAGAGTGCTCATGGAGCTTGGGTTAGCTGCACCAGATGTGTCTGAAGCCAAGGAGTCTCACTTGAGCTTCAGCATCTCAAGTTCATGTTTTTCACGTGCCTCACGCTGTGCACGTTCGTGTTCTCGTTGTTCTTGCTCGTATTCACGTTCTCTCTCACGTTGTTCTAACTCGTGTTGACGTTCTCTCTCGCGTTGTTCTAACTCAAGTTGACGTTCTCTCTCACATTGTTCTAACTCGAGTTCGCGTTGTTTTTGCTCGTGTTGACGTTCTCTCTCGCGTTCCTCGCGCTGTTCTCGCTCATGTTCGCGTTCTCTTTCACGTTGTTCTGTCTCGAGTTCACGTTGTTTTTGCTCATATTCGTGTTGTTCTCGCTCGTGTTCGCGTTGAATTCTACGCTCTTCGCGAGCATCATTCTCACGTTGCTGCTCGTAACTAAACCGAGAGAGTACATACTCTCTGACTTTTTTGGGGTCGCTAAGCCCCATATCTTTAGCTTCCTGTATATAGACGTCGGTAGACATGATGCAAACTCAGTCTGAGTGAAATAAAGACTAAGTACTGACTGCTAGTTTGCAGAGAAATGGCAATAACCAAGAGTAAAGAATACAGGCAAAGGTTAGTGGTGACCAGTTTTATCTAGTTAAACTGGTAAAGAAAACTAAAATAATAACTGACTGTGAAAACTATTACATAAAATTAATAGAAATGAATCAATAATCACCAGTAAGATAGTGCCTATAGACTTTAATGATAAATACCTAAGTATGAGTGAATATTATTTCGTTAATAACTTTAAAGGTAGGAGTTAATATCCTGGAATGAGGTCACCAGATGTCACAGGGTTTTGTGAATATAAAAATTAAATAAAGGTTATATGTTTTGCTTGAAAATATGGACAAAGAATTGACTTGTGAAATCAAGCAGTAAGTTTTACTTTATGCCAGCTTACTTCGCCGATTCTCTAAGGATGAGAATTTATAAACTTTCTCAACAGTACACAGCAGAAACTAATTACTCACGAGTGCTGTTTATAGTACTGTTAGCCTCTCGAGAAAGTGACTCCACCCCTGACAATCAATAACTAATGCTAATAATGATAAACAGGTTCTTGCCGGTGCATTAACTCCTAGTTGGCACAACGGATTTAAACTTAATACAAAAGGACTGGCCTAAGTACCAGTTATGAATAATGCAAAGCGTTTATGTAAACTAGGAGCAGCAACTAGAATAAGTTTAATGTGGAGAAATAAAACACGAGTTTAACTATACATTAAGCTCAAAGGAAAAGAACTGTAAAATTTCTTAATTACAATGAAATAAATTTACTTTACATAAGTCTCAAAATGAATTCAAAATAACAAGGAGAATACACTCACTCGCTCACTCAAAAGCTAAACTTAAACCTAGGAAAAACGAAAAGAAATACTGGTCAGTAGAGGGGCTAAGCGGAATGACTGGGCATTGATACGTAGGACAGACACTGAAAATATGCTAAACCTCGCCGATTCACCGTCTAGGTGGAGATTTCAGGAACTCGCTGTACAAGCTGCTCCACGCTGGGCACAAACGAACCTGCTCCCACGATGATCCAAGCCTGACTGAGTTCGAATTATGGAAGAGGACGAGGGCCAGCCGTGCTTGCTCCAGCGGTCAACGAAAATAAAGTGAGCGATACACACTCACAATAAATCACTCAGCGAAGGTGCTCATGTCGCGTGCAAGGACGATCACTAATGAAACAGTGAAAAATGTTCTGAAAACTGTCCCAATCGAGTGAATACATGGACGGTTAAACTGAGCGATACACAATGAGAATTCCACTAGAATTCGCGGTTTTCACTCTTAACAAAATGTTACGAACCTACAAATACGCTCGCGCAAGTTCGTGACACATATATTCTTAATGCTTTCCACAATCCTTGTCTATCCACCCTGTCATATGCTTTCTCCAAATCCACAAAGGCCGCATACGACTTCTTTCCCTTCTCTAGAAACTTTTCCACTAAAGATCTAAGAAGGAATATCTGATCTACACAACCTCTTCCCTTCCTAATACCTCCCTGTTCTCCAACTAATTCCTCTGTTATTTCCCTAACTGTCAATTAGTATCCTACCTTATACTTTTCCTATTCCACTAAGGAGACAAATGCCCCTATGATTACCACATACTTCTTTCTTTCCTTTTCCTTTGTACAGGGGAATAATTGTACCTGACTTCCAGTGCTCCGGAACTCTACCATCATCCCATACCAATCTTCACATCTTCCACATCCATTCTCCCACTATCTCTCCTTCATGCTTCAGCATTTCACCACACACTCCATCAATTCCTGGGGCTTTCCCCATTTTAACTTTCTTCATTGCTTCCAGAACTTCCATCCTACTGGTTTCTTCCTCTCATCTCACATCCCTCCGTCTCCCAGCCATTCCCCAGCCACTTACACTCGCATTACTTTCCTTCTCTATTTTCAACAATTACCTAAAGTGTTCCCTCCATCTGCTCATTTACTGTTTCTTAGTGATTTATTGTATAGCTCAGCTAATGGCTTTGATAGTTCATCCACTGCTTCTGTTGGAATGCGCAGAGATATTTCATCTGGCCCTGGTGTTTTGCTCACTTTAAGTTTACCGATTGCAAGTCATACACCATTCTCGCTAACAGTCTATCTATCGATCTGTTGCCAGTCGTCTTAATCCCGTAAGAGGTGGCAACAAACAAATCGCCTCCATGTCGCCCTGTCCCCCGCCATTTCACTGCCCAGCTCCCAGCTCACCCCCCCCCCCTCTCATATACCTCTCCACTCCATTCCTCCATAATATCCTTGGCCTCCCCCTCCCTCCCACCCACCTCACTTATGTACTTTAAGTTTACCGATGGCAAGTCGTTCATCATTCTCGCTAATAATAATGTCGCTAATTATGTTGCCCTCTTCTAAGGTAGCAGGAAAAGCTGTGGGAATGGAAAATGTATTTTTAATTGTAAATACAGTTGCAAAGAAAGTAGTTCAGACTTTTAGCCATCTCTGTTTCTTCTTTGGTATGCTCTCCATTATCTGTGACTAATGGGGTAATTGTTGGTGATATTACCTTCTTGTTTCTTAGATAACTAAAAATTTCTTTTGGGTTGGATTTACTGGTACATGCAACGTGAGTTTCAAAGTTTTTTTTACTCTGCTTTATTTTTATTTATTTATTTATTTATTTTTTTATTTTTCGACAAAGAGCATCATATTTATTTTTATCACTTCGATTCTTTGTTATAGTATGATTTTTGTGTGCAAGTTTTTTAGCCGATAGGCAACGCTTAAATTCCGCATTCCACCAGGAGAGATTTGGAACTGGAAGGGTTAGATATAGCCTTCACAAACCCTCCACTGCAAGAACCCTTTCCTGTGTCAAGTAATATCGTGTGGAGGAAGCAAGACTGCGATGCTGGAGACGCCATTGTTGTGAAAAGGTTGAGCAAACACACAAACTTTATCTGGCGGCAGCTGGAGTATAATTTATTGAAAAGGATTATTTTTTCCTACCTACTTCAGTTCGATGAAATATTCTCCGTTTGCAGGTATATCTGTCGGTCTGTGACAGAATGAAAACGACAACAACAACAACAACAACAATTATTATTATGATAATAATAATAATAACAACAGTAATTAAAATAATAATGATAATAATAATAATAATAATAATAATAATAATAATAATAATGGAAGAAAAGCATTCGGGAGCCGAATGCTAATCGCCCGCCAGAGAATGCTGTTGGCCACGTCCAAGATTTAGTCCACCTCCTCAGCCATGCCTTCTCCAGCTACCTCGGCCTTCATCCCGTCGAGGGGGGGCCACCACAGGCACAGAGGAGTCGCCACGAGCGCAGACCATCATAGGAATCATGAAATGGTATAGTGCGAAGGCGGGATATGGATTCATCAGGCGCCAGGACACTGGCACTGATGTTTTTGTACACTGTCTGGGGATCGCTGTTCCCACTTCACGGCGCCTCCAGCGCTCGTTAGGCAAAGGCAAGACAGTCGCATTCCGTCTTCACCAGACACCAAGGGGTCCCAAGGCTAGGGACATCACTGGACCGGGAGTGCGGCTGTGCAAGGCTCTGCCTATGCACGGTAGCTCCCCACGGCCCGAGGGCGCTGGTCTTTGGATCCCCGATGTCCTGATGAAGTGGAAACGATTGTCGCCATGTGCACTGCGATGGCGAGGGCCTTCTGTGGTGACGACAAGGCTGCGATGCTCATTCTTCTCCCACAGATATTCGAGACGAATGGGCTACCGCACCTTATTATCCCACAGAGCTTCACCCGTGGTGTAAAGTCAGCCCTTTGTCAGGAGTGTCATGCCCCTCCACTGTAGTCTCCCCAACCCCGCAAAACACTGTGGAAAAGGCTGAAGCTTAATGCTCCATTAAACAAGGTGACTTCCACCACCACCGCTAGCCCTGTACAGCCCATGGACACCAATCACACCCACTCTGACATCGACCTGCACCATTCATTGCCTGCTACTGAGGAGGACACCGCTTCTCCCGTCCTGCCCATCATCCAGGACGTGGCAGACTCTCTTCCCTCTCCATCACCCTATGCTGAGGGTGTGCCACTGGCCAAACGCCAGTCCATCCAGGAGGTGTGCCCTTCCCCTTCTCCCACCCCACCACCACCAAGAAAGAAGAAGGGGAAGACGATGAAGAAACCGCCTGCCACCAAACGCCTCATTACGTCAGCGACCCTATGCCCAGGAGCCCTCCTCCTGCCGACATCGACTGCCCGCCTGTCTCCGACTCCTTAGACCCCACAGAACTCGGCAAACGCTTCGCTCTGCATCTCTCCAAGTCCAACTTCTTCGACTTGATCTCCAGCCACTTTGCATCTCATATTTCTTAACTCCATCTACCGCTTAGGACCAGCTACTTCATGTCATCTGCCTTTCACTGGCGGGCCTCACACCATAGGCTCACTTCCACTCTGACCACGATAGGTGGAAAAACCTTTACAAACAAACAACAAACTAGTCCATATCTTGATACCCTGAAGGTTTCATGTTGATAGCTCAAGCCGTTCTTGAGATATAATGGCACTAAAGGTGGGCGATAAAAACTAGTTGACCATCGGCAGCCATTTTGGTGATCTTGACCTTGACCCCGAGTGCCCATTTTCAAACTCGGCCAAGATTTTGGTCATATGTTATTACTCGGAAGGTTTCATGTTGATAGCTGAAGGAACAGAAACACACATCCACACACACACACACACACACACACACCAAAAACATTATTGTTCTGCCTTCTAAAGGCGGGCGATAATAATATTAACAGCTAGAATTCTCAAACTGCCGAATCAATATTCAAGGAACTCCACATTCCAGACGATAACGCCACATTCCAGATTACAATGCCCCCCATATCCCACGCTTTTACATCAGATATGGTGAACAGTCTTTGAAATATACACAGTATTAAGAGTCAAGGTCATTCATACTATACAGATCATGTTCACTCATGACCCACTGCATTTCCACCAAGTTTAATCAAAATCGGCCGAATACTTTCCAATTTAACACTTTCAGGCACGAGGCGGCCATTTTGATTTTCTTCAATATCTCAAAAATATCTTGTTGAATCTCAATAACACTACCCAGGTGCACAAGTATATGCTGGCGAATTCATACTAGAACATTTGCAATACAATTGATTCAGTAGTTTTTGCTGTGCATGAGAGCAATAGCTGAAAAAATAAGAGGGTGCTAGTGCTAGGGGAAAAAAGGTGTCAAAAGAAACCTGCAAACAAACATCACTCCTGAAAATTTGAAGTATCTGTCTCGAATGGTCTTGGAAAGCCAGCCTTCTGGATGTTTCCCCATCCCCCTCCTAAAAAAAAAAAAAAATAAAAGTATCAGCTGGAATGGCACTCAGCAGAGCGCATACCTCCACCAATGACCTATCTTGCAATGTCAAAGAAAGTGAAAAGTAATTCCTGGATCCGCACCTTTATCCAGATCCGCACCAAAATATAATGGAGTGTATTCTGGGCCAAGGCCCAATCTTCTACCAAGTTTCGTGGAAATCTATCTAGTAGTTTTTATGTAATCTTGCTTACAAACCAACCAACCAACAAACAAACAGATAGGGTTGACTTCCTTGGCAGAGGTAATAAAAACTCCAGAGAAGGTGGATTTCTTAATACTAATAATAATAATAATAATAATAATCTATCTATCTATCTATTGCCAGACGCCTCAATCCCGTTTGGGGTGGCCACAAACAAATCGCCTCCAAGTCGCCATGTCCCCCGCCATTTCACTGCCCTGCTCCCAACTCACACCCCCCTCTCTCATATACCTCTCCACCCCATCCCTCCATCTCATCCTCGGCCTCCCCCTCCCTCTTCCCCCCTCCACCTCACTCACATACACTCTCTTCGTCAGTCTTTCACCCTCCATCCTCTCCACATGGCCAAACCACCTCAGTGTGTTCCTCATAACGCTTCCTATCACATCCACATCCACACCACAACGCTTCTTTATATCCTCATTCGTCAGCCTGTCTCTCCACGTGACTCCACAGGCTGATAATTATAATAATAATAATAATAATAATAATAATAATAATAATAATAATGAACAGTCTTACACACACACACACACACACACACACACACACACACACACACACACACACACACACACACACACACACACATACACACACACACTGGGCACCGAGAAGGGAGGACGCACGCCACATCGTTCTGAAACTTGGCCAAACTTGGCCAAGTGGTCATACTTAAATTAGTATCTTTATATGAGTCAAGCTCTGTACCAGGTTAAACTAAATGGTGTCCAAATATAAAAGAGGAAGTTTTTAAGTAAGACTGCTGTTCAAATATCAGAATAAACAAATTAGTAAAGGAATGCACCATCAGCGCCAGCTGATTTGTTTTGTCTGCACCAGCCGCCAAGGGATGTAAGTAGAACCTGTGCTCTTAGTACCACATGATGTCCACCTACTTTAGTAAAGCAACTTTGGAAAAGAAAAGGGATAAAGGTAGAAAGCAGGATGATGATTTCTACCAAGAACTGGTTGACGTGGAGACGTATAACAAGCTGGTAGATCGGGTAAACAGACTGGAGATGGTATTTCAGAATCAAATGGATGATATTAAAAAAACAGTTGCATATGTAGATGGAGGAAGTAGAAGAATTAGGAAAAGAAGTCAACAAGAAAGACACAATAGATGAGCTGACAGTAGAAGTGGGTTCACTTAGAAGGAAAATTTGTGAAATGGCAAGTACAGTAGTCAACCACGAGAGTATCATGGAAGAGTTAAAAAATGATACAGGGACAATTAGGCAAGTAAGCAATCTGGCAGATTAGAGCCGTGATACTGAGAAGACAACACAAGTGAATGAAGAGGTGCAAAGCTACAAAAATGATGTGGAAATCACTTAAGCTGAATTGGTGAAACTAATGAAACACTTAGAAACAAGGGTTGAAGAAAAAAGCATTAAAAAGAAAGTGAAAAGAATAATCCAAAACAATCCTAAATTGGTCAGAGATTCAGCAGATATCAACAAGTCTATTGTAATCAGGTATAGAAGAGGAAGAAATAAAAAACAAGATCTCGAGAGACAGAAAGGAGATGGCAAATGTAATGAGTATACTGACGGAAGTATCAGAGGAAATCTGTAATAAAGACATAGAGGAACACAAAAGGCTAGGGAAAAATGAGAGAAATAAGTCAAGGGCCCCTGAAGGTAACCTTCCAGAGTGTAAACACTGTAGAGGAGACACAAAAAAATGCAAAGAAACTCATGGAAAAAGAAAAATTAAGAAATGTATGGATAAAAAGATGCCTAATTCAAGAAGATCTGGAATAACTAAAGAAGAAAAGGAAGGACGCACAAACAAAGAACGAGGGAAGATCAGAGGAGGAGAATACATTTTTTTTTTTTTTTAAGAGATTGGATTGCCAGTTCGAAAGTGGTACATAACCAGGAGGGAATAAAAAGGAGGAAGGTAGTAGATCCAGGGCATGACAAGTATGTAAACAAGACGATTAAGTTGATGTAGTCAAATGTAGATGGAATGGTATCTAGATTATTAGAGATGAGTGATTACATCAAAGAAAATGAACCACATATAATATGCCTAACTGAAAGGAAACTAACATCAAGGATATCAAACGACATCCGAAACTTAGGGGAATACAATATATGGAGAAGATAGGAGTTTAAAAAAAGGAGGAAGAATTATAATATTAACAAAGAAAAATCTAAAAGTCAAATAAATAGAACTAGATATACCCTTACAAGTAGAACTGATTGCAGTAGAGCTTGATACATCTGAAAGGAAAGTAACTAGTAAATTTATACACGCCACCCAGATCAAACACATTGGAAAGAGGAAAATTTGAGGATCTGGCAGAGACTACAATTCAGAGTTTGTCACGGGTTGGCATGATTCAGTATTTAAACTCGTGGCATTGAACCTTGGTGAAAAACCACTTTATCACTCAGTTTAACCGTCCCCGTATTCACCCGATCGGGAGTGTTTTCAGAACATTTTTCACTGTTTCATAAGTGATCGTCCTTGCGCGCGACATTGGCGTTTTCGCTGAGTGATTTGTTGTGGGCATGTATCACTCACAATTTTTCTGTTGGCATTTACCGGGCACTGCCCCAGCCCTTGCCTGGCTTGTTTGAATTCAGTCAGGATTAGAGCGTCGTGAAAGCAGGTTCGTTTGGGCCCAGTGTGGAGCAGTGCCGCCGTTGTCCAGTGAGTTTCTGAATTTCCACCTAGACGTTGAATCGACGAGAGGTTTAGCATGTGCAGTGTCTGTCCTAAGCACCGATGCCCCCTCTATTGACCAGTATTTCTTTTCGTTTTTTTCCTAGGCTTAAGAGTTTAGCTTTTGAGTGAGTGAGTGAGTGTGTTCTCCTTATTTTGAATTCATTTGAGACTCATGTAACGTAAATTTATTTCATTGTAATTAATAAATTACAGTTCTTTTTCTTGAGCTTAATGTAACGTAAACTCGTGTTTTATTTCTCCACATTAAGCTTATTCTAGTTGCAGCTCCTAGCTTGCATAAACGTTTGCATTATTCTGGTTCTTAGGCTAGTCCTTTTGTATTAAGTTTAAAATCCGTTGTGCAACCAGGAGTTAATGCATCAGCAAGAACCTGTTTATCATTCATAGCATTAGTTATTGCTTGTCAGGGGTGGAGTCACTTTCTCGTGAGGCTAGCAGTACTAACAAAGCATTTGTGAGTAATTAGTCACTGCTGTGTACTGCTGAGAAAGTAAATAAATTCTCGTCCGTAGAGAATCGGCGAAGTAAGCCGGCATAAAGTAATCATTGCTTGATTTTCATGTCAATTCATTGACCATATTTTCAAGTAATATTATAAAGTATTCTTTAATATAGAAAAATCACGAAACCCCATGACATCTGGTGACCTCGCCAGGATATTAACTCCTAGCTCTAAAGTTATTCACGAGATAATACATACTTAGGTATTTATCATTAAAGTCTATAGGCACTATCTTACTGGTGATTATTAATTCATTTTTATTAATTTAAGTAATAGTTTTCACAGTGAGTTGTTAAATTTTCTTTCCTTACCAGTTTAGGTATATAAAATTGGTCACCACTAACCTGTGCCTATATTCTTTACTCTTGATTATTGCCATTTTCCTGCAAAATGACAGTCAGTACTTAGTCTTTGGTTCACTCAGACTGAGTTAGCATCATGTCTACCAACGTCTATGTACAGGAAGCTAAAGATATGGGGCTTTCTGACCCCAAGAAAATTAAGGACTATGTCCTCTCTCGGTTTAGTTACGAGCAGCAACGCGAGAATTATGCTCGTGAAGAGCGTCGAATTCAGCGTGAGGAACGCGAAAGAGAGCGTGAACATGAGTGAGAACAGCGTGAGGAATGCGAGAAAGAACGTCAACACGAGCAAAAACGATGCGAACTCGAGTTAGAACAACGTGAGAGAGAACGCGAACTCGAGTTAGAACAACGTGAGAGAGAACGTCAACTCGAGTTAGAACAATGTGAGAGAGAACGTCAACTTGAGTTAGAACAACGTGAGAGAGAACGTCAACTCGAGTTACAACAACGTGAGAGAGAGCATGAATACGAGCGAGAACAACGTGAGAGAGAACGTGAATACGAGCGAGAACAACGAGAACACGAACGTGCCGAGCGTGAGGCACGTGAAAAACATGAACTTGAGATGTTGAAGCTCAAGCGAGATTCCTTGGCTTCAGACACATCTGGTGCAGCTGGCCCAAGCTCCACGAGCTCTCTCCCTGCACATATTATGGCGACCCCACACATCAAGCTTCCTTCATACAAGGAAGGTGAGCGAATCGAGCCATACATAGCTCGTTTTGAAGATATGGCTCAATTGTACCAGGTGGATGATGCAGCTAGGCGGCTTCAGTTTCTTAGCCTGTTTGAGGGCCCTGCCCTCGATATTCTCCTCAGAATTCGTGGAGACAATATCACGTATGAGATGATGAAGGCCGCACTCGTCAAAGTGTACGGTCTCTCAGTTGACGACTCCAAGAGTCAGTTCATGAGGGCACGTTTACAGGAAAAAGAGACTGCCATTCAGTTTCTTGATCAGCTTACTGCTTACTTAGATGAGTGGATGGATGAAGATGAAACTCCTTCCACGTGTGAGGGGATAACTGACCTTATGCTGCACATGCAGCTAGAAAAGTTGTGGCCTGCTGAACTTATGGCTCAGCTTAAGATCTGCCAGGTAAGGGATGTCAGAAATGGTGGAGAAGGCTGATGCATTCTTCACTGCATACGGGTATCAAACTCGCAAGAAGCATATCTGGAACAGGAAGGCCGATAAATCTGGGAAACTGTCTCAGACTGAACCCCAGCAACAAGGCTGTTCTCAGAATAAAGGCCAAGGTCCAAGCAAATCGCAGAGGAAGGACCAGGGGCAAAATACCCAGAAACCTGAGTGGAAGTGGTACAACAAGTACCCTAACCAGCAGCAGTATCAACCACGCAATCGACCGTCGGGACTATCCTTTTCAGCACCAGCTCAAATGAATTGGAGGCAGGAGGCGAATGCAGCCTTCATTCCGCAGCAGCACCACGGTGGTGTTGTCCCTAGCAGTACGGGTACTTCCCCACAGTTCACTAGTCCCACAGCGACAGTGAACCCTCCTCCACAGGAGGCCAACGCCTCATCTCCCCAGACAGGGTGTATAACCCCTCAGGTATCAAATTCTCATCGCACCATGTTTGCTGCATCATTTATTCAGCAGCCTCATCAGTGGTTGGCTGCTTCCTCCACAGGCCCTCCCACAGGTAACAGTGATTTCCTTGTTCAGCCAGGGTTTGTGGGAGGCATTCCTGTGAAGGTCCTGAGAGACAATGGTTCCTCAGGTTGCTCTGTCAGGCAGAGTCTAGTTCGGCCTGAGGAGTATACAGGTAGACAGATCCAAGATAACCTTATTGATGGATCAGTGAGATTGTTCCCTGAGGCACGTATCCAGGTGGCATCTCCATTTTACACTTGTACGACAGTCGCAGTTGTCATGCCAGAACCCTTGTTTGACCTTATCATAGGCAACATAGAAGGTGCCAAGCATAGTTGCAGCATAGATGATGCTACTCAGACTTCGGCTGCAGTACCACAAGCCATGGCTGAGGCTCCAAACTGTGTCACCCCAGTGAGCATTGCATCGACGCAAGATCTGACGTGTAGCCAAGTTGTTGTTCAAGAACAACATTCTGCCCGACACTTGCTACCGTGTGAAAGAAACAAAAGGGTAGAGTGATTAAGTATTCACGGGGAGGTCAAGCCAAGTTCCTTTGTAAACAAGGAGGGCTGTACCGTCAGTCACAAACACCCCAGGGTGAGGTTCGACTGCAGTTTGTCGTTCCTGCTAAGTATCGCCAAGCAGTGTTAGAATAGGGTCATTGTTCAGCTTCAAGAGGTCACATGGGCAAAAAGAAAACCCAGGGCCGTATCCCTGCTGACTTTTTCTGGCCAGGGATGGGATGAGAATAGATAGTTTTGTGTGTTCCTGCAATGCGTGTCCACGTAACACCAATCAGGGACATGTCCTTCCTGTGCCATTTGAATCCACACCCAAAATCTCAGAGTCAGTTGAGAGACAGGGCAGTGGTGAAGTGGATGCAGACCTGACGTCTTGCCTGTTGGTCCTACAGGACACGTTACGTCCAGGACCTGTATATACATATATACCGCGGGTTAAGGGGGAAGTTTGAGAACCCCGTAGGGACAATCTGAGGCTGTGTATGAATTACCTTGTGGAACGTCTCGAGCTGTGGGCCTCTCAGAGGATTCCTGGAGAATGCACATTATCCACATGAGTGTTCACACCCACGGTGGGTGTTAAAATGTGACCTGCCCGAGATTGCGTAAGGATTCTCAGCTTCCTATAATTAAACGTAAGTGTAGAGTTAGGTTAACTAGTAAACTGCCCGTTCTGAGAAATTTGTAAATTCAAGAACTGGCATGTTTCCTGGTTAATAATGCTAGGTTAACCAGTAAACTACAAGGGTTCTGAGAGATTTGTAAATCCAAAGACTACGTTTCCTGGTTAATATTAAACATAAGTACTGATTGCTAGGCAGAGAGAGAGAGAAATGACACTTTTGATGCTCCATCTTGATTCCTTTTGCAGGTGCAGCTGGTGGGTGAAGCATTGTCATGCAGATCAGCTGGCCGTTCCTGTCACATGGTGCCGCCCCTTCTCTTCTGCCTTGTCGTCATTATTTACTATTGATTTGTATATTATAATTTTACACGTAGGTACAGGTACACCACAACTGTCACACTTACACCGTGTATTACATACATCACGCTACATAACAACTAGTTGTTAATGTAAATGTAGCGAACTTTTCGCTCAGTTTGATCTGAGTACAGGATTTTTCGCAGTCGTCTCGGAGTTTTTTTCCTCAAGCTTGCTTTTATTAATGTAAATACGAAGTTTTTTCGCTCACTGGCGACTGTGACTTTCTCCTGTAGCAGGATAGCACATACACCACAGTGTGAATCTTGTGTGACTGAGTTAGGATTTATATGTATGTAAATCGAAAATTCTTTTTCCTGAAGGAAAAAAATTTGATTTTGATGGGGCGTAATGTCACAAGTTGGCGCGATTCAGTATTTAAACAAACTCATGACATTGAACCTTGGTGGAAAACCACTAATTCTAGTGGAATTTCCACTTTATCACTAAGTTTAACCGTCCTCATATTCACCCGATCGGGAGTGTTTTCTGAACATTTTTCACTGTTTCATGAGTGATCGTCCTTGCATGCGACATTGGCGCTTTCACTGAGTGATTTGTTGTGGGCATGTATCGCTCACAATTTTTCTGTTGGCAGTTACCGGGCACTGCCCCAGCCCTTGCCTGGCTTGTTTGAATTCAGTCAGGATTAGAGTGTCGTGAAAGCAGTTTCGTTTGGGCCCAGTGTGGAGCAGCGCCGCCTTTGTCCAGCGAGTTCCTGAATTTCCACCTAGACGGTGAATCGACGAGAAGATTAGCATGTGTAGTGTCCGTCCTAAGCACCGATGCCCAGTTTCCGCTTAGCCCTCTCTACTGACCAGCATTTCTTTTTGTTTTTTCCTAGGCTTAAGAGTTTAGCTTTTGAGTGGGCGAGTGTGTTCTCCTTATTTTGAATTCATTTGAGACTCTATCTATCTATCTATTGCCAGACGCCTCAATCCAGTTTGGGGTGGCCACAAACAAATCGCCTCCAAGTCACCCTGTCCCCCGCCATTTCACTGCCCTGCTCCCAACTCACACCCCCCTCTCTCATATACCTCTCCATCCCATCCCTCCATCTCATCCTCGGCCTCCCCCTCCCTTTTCCCCCCTCCACCTCACTCACATACACTCTCTTCGTTAGTCTTTCACCCTCCATCCTCTCCACATAGCCAAACCACCTCAGTGTGTTCCTCATAACGCTTCCTATCACATCCACATCCACACCACAACGCTCCTTTACATCCTCATTCGTCAGCCTGTCTCTCCATGTGACTCCACAGGCTCCTCTTAAATAACTCATTTCCACTGCTCTCACTCTTGACTTGTGTCCTTCCAACAATGTCCAAGCTTCACTTCCGTACGTTAGGGTTGGTATCACAATACTGTCACGTAGTAACTTTTTCACTTCCATGCTCACTTCCCTGTTTCTTATCACTGCTTTCAAAGAACCAGCAACCTTTCTTCCCTGCTGTACCCTTTCAAGCACTTCATCCTCCAAACCTCCATCCTTACTCATCACACTACCCAAATACTTAAACGTACTCACATTTTCCAATTCCTCACCATCCAACCTCGCTGTACATTCACTAACTTCACCTCTCTCAAAGACCATCACTTTACTCTTCCCTACATTCACCTTTAGGTTCCGTTTCTTCTCTCAAACTCATCCACCAAGCCTTGCAGCTCCCCTTCGTCTTCACTCAACAACACAGTATCATCTGCAAACAACAGTACAGGGAGTTTTCAAACGCTATCCTCTCTCACCAGGGCCACTCCAACATCCACTACCCTACCTTGTACCTCTTTTATTACCCCATCCATGAACAGATTGAACAACCATGGAGACATGACACATCCCTGTTTCAAACCAACTTTCAAAGAGAAAAATTCACTTAGTTCACCATCCACACGCACTGCAGCCTTCGCACCATCGTACATACTCTTCACAGCATTCAACAACTTCCCATCTATTCCATATATTCTTAACACTTTCCACAATCCTTGTCTATCCACCCTGTCATATGCTTTCTCTAAATCCATGAAAGCCGCATACAACTTCTTTCCCTTCTCTAGAAACTTTTCCACTAAAGATCTAAGAATGACTATCTGATCTACACAACCTCCTTCCCTTCCTAAAGCCTCCCTGTTCTTCTCCAACTAATTTCTCTGTTCTTTCTCTAACTCTGTCAATAAGTATCCTACCATACACTTTTCCTATTATACTAAGAAGACAAATGCCCCTATGATTACCACACACTTCTTTTTCCCCTTTTCCTTTGTACAAGGGAATAATTATACCTGACTTCCAATCCTCCGGGACTCTACCTTCCTCCCAGGCCAATCTGCACATCTTCCACATCCATTCTACTACTATCTCTCCCCCATGCTTCAGCATTTCACCACACACTCCATCAATTCCTGGGGCTTTCCCCGATTTAACTTTCTTCATTGCTTCCACAACTTCTATCCTACTGATTTCTTCCTGTCTTCTCACCTCCCTCCTTCTCCCAGCCATTCCCCAGCCACTTATACTCGCATTACTTCCATCCTCTACGTTCAACAATTCCTTAAAGTGTTCTCTCCATCTGCTCACTTTTTCTCCGTTCTCCACTAGTAATCTACCATTTTTATCTTTCACTCCCCTGCTAACTTCACTTCCACCCTGTCTTACTCTTTTCACTTCTCTCCAGAACATTTTCTTACAGTCCCTCCACTTTACACTGAAATTCCTTCCAAATTCCTCATCCACTCTCTTCTAACTCTCTCTTACTAATCTTTTCACCTCTCTCTTTCTTTCCACATATAACTCTCTCTTCCGCCTCTCAACTTCTTCCACGCCCCTATTTCTCATCCATTCATTGTATGCTTTCTTCTTTTGTGCCACAGCCTGTTTCACCTCTTCAGTCCACCACGCTGTTCCTTGCACCCCCCTCCGTCTTCTCTTCCTTCCACACACCACATCACATGCTGCACATATTTCTTCTGTAAATATCCTACACACACCTTCCACGTCTCCCATCTGCTCCAATTCATATTTGCCCAATCGTTCCTCCACTTCTCTCTTATACTCTGCCTTTTTCTCATCGTCTTGTAACCTTTCCACTCTCCTTGCAACTACTCCTTCCTCTCGTCTTTCCCTTCTTCTATTCCTCCATCTTACTTGCATTCTAATTCTGGCCACCACCAAGTAGTGGTCAGAAAGTCCACTCCCCCAGCCTCTATACACTCTTGCATCCTTTACACATCTTCGCATCCTTTCATCCACACACACATAATCAATCATTGCCTTCCTTTCATTCAGTTCACCACCCACCCTTCTCATCACTCGCCATGTATACCTGTGGATCATTTTATGCCTGAAGAGGGTATTGGCTATCACCAACCCCCTCCCAGCACAAATGTCCACTAACGCACTCCCATTCTCATCTATCTCAGCAGGCACACCCCACTCACCAACAATTCCATCCACCTTCACATTCCCAACTTTACCATTCATATCACCAATCAAAAACACTCTCTCATTCCTTCCAAACTTTTCCATGCACACTTCCACATTTGTCCAGAACTCTTCTCTCACTCTTCTAGCACGATCTTGCGTTGGCGCATACACACACACAATCACCCACATTTGTATTCCAACTTTCAACTTTACCCACACAATCCTTGACCCAACTGATCCATACTGTCTTATGCTCTTCTTCCATCTTTTACTCACAACTATACATACTCCTTCCTTTGCCCTCTCATTCTCACCTACTCCTGCACATATACCCCATCCATACTCCCATTCTCTCACACTTTCTCCTTTCCATTTTGTTTCAGTTATTCCACATACATCCACTTTCGCACCCTCAAGCACCTGGACAATCTCTCTCTCTTTCACCTCATCATTCGCTCCTCTTACATTCCATGTACTCATTACCAAGTCCTTTGTCCGGTCCTGGGTCTTCAACGTTTGGTCAGTCCTTGTCCGAGGCTTCTTGTTTGTTTTTTTAGTTAGTTGTTTTCCGGGTTGGGGCATTAACCCTCCGCCAACCCTTTTAGTCGCCATTTACGACAAGCAGGGATACTGGGGGAGTATTCTTGAAAACCCCCCTACCCCTAGGGGGGGTAATTAATAAATTACAGTTCTTTTTCTTGAGCTTAATGTAATGTAAACTCATGTTTTATTTCTCCATATTAAACTTATTCTAGTTGCTGCTCCTAGTTCGCATAAACGCTTGCATTATTCATAACTGGTACTTAGGCCAGTCCTTTTGTATTAAGATTAAAATCCGTTGTGCAACCAGGAGTTAATGCATCAGCAAGAACCTGTTTATCAACATTAGTTATTGATTGTCAGGGGTGGAGTCACTTCCTCATGAGGCTAGCAGTACTAACAAAGCATTTGTGAGTAATTAGTCTCTGCTGTGTACAGCTGAGAAAGGAAATAAATTCTCGTCCTTAGAGAATCGGCGAAGTAAGGCGAGATAATGTAATCATTGTTTGATTTTCATTGACCATATTTTCAAGTAATATTATAAAGTATTCTTTAATATAGAAAAATCACGAAACCCCATGACAGAGTTAAAGAGCATTACTACATAGAATGGAGGAGAAATCGGAAAGAATCATACTAACTGGAGATTTTAATACAAATATAAATTGGAATACTTTAGATATAATAAGCCAAGAAAGCTGTTGGGACCAAAAGCTCCTGGATCTCGTGCAGGAGTTTATCTTAACGCAACATGTAAGGGAAAACACCAGAAAAAGAGGACTTGATGTACCCTCAGCACTAGATCTTATATTCACTAGGCAAGAAAATGATATTGACAATTTAATGTATCACCCTCCATTCGGCAAGAGTGACCATGCAATACTAAAGTGCAACTTCAGGATTGCATATGACATAGTTGACAGCAATGAAAGTTACAAGGAGAGCCTAAATTATAAAAAAGAAAACTACCATGACCTGAAGAAGTACTTCTTAGAAATAGATTGGGTAAACGAGCTTAGAGGACATGATTTAAATGTTATATATAAAATATTCTGTGAACTTTATGAAATAGGAATCCAGAAGTACATTCCACAGCACAAAGGATCAGAAAAGAAAATACAGAAATGGTTTAATACAGAATGTAAAAAATCAAAAGAAAAGAGAGATTTGTTGTGGAACAGATATAGAAGATACAATCGTGAGAAGGCATATAACAACTATAAAAAGGCAAGAAACGATTATACAAGAATCAGGAGGGAAGCCCAAAGACAGTTTGAGGAGGATATCATAAATAAAAGTAGTGATCAACCAAAGCTATTTTACAGCTACATCCGAAGCAAAACCAAAGTAAAAGATAAAATACAATCCATTACCGACGAGGGGATCACCTATACACAAGAGAAGGATATTTGTGATGCACTAAATAAGAATTTCAAATCGGTTTTTACAGAAGAAAAATTTTTTGAGAGGGATCATGTGGGACATGCATGCCCACACATATTACCAGATATACAAATATCAGAAAAAAGAAGTACAGGAAGAGTTAAGTAAATCAGACAATGGAAAAGCAAATGGTCCTGATGAAATTTCATGTTGGGTGCTACATGAATGTGCAAAGGAGTTAAGTAAACCATTATCTTTAATATTCGAGGAATCCTTGAGACAACGTAAACTACCTGAATTTGGACGAAAGCAAACATTGTTCCCTTATTCAAGAAAGGGAATAGACAAAATCCACTTAACTACCGACCAGTAGTACTAACCAGTGTTGTAAGCAAGATATTAGAAAAGCTGATAAGAAAAGTTTGGGTAAATCATCTAGAAGAACACAATATGATAACAGAAAGACATTTCGGTTTCAGAAAGGGAAAGTCGTGTGTTACCAATCTGTTGAGCTGCTATGATAGAGTAACAGAAACATTACAGGAAAGAGAAGGATGCATGGACAGTATCTATTTAGATTTAAAGAAAGCATTTGACAGAGTACTGCACCAAAGACTTTTATGGACGCTGTACCATCAAGGAGGATTCCGAGGCAAACTGTATTGTTGGATGCAAGATTTTCTAAAAAAAAAGAAAAAAAAAAAGGAAATGAGAACAGTACTGAGGAGAAGTTACTCATCATGGAGGGAAGTGACTAGCGGAGTTCCACAGGGCTCAGTGCTGGCACCAATTATGTTTTTAGTGTATATAAATGACATAGCAACATTGGAAATGAAAGCCATCTAAATACGTTTGCTAATGATGCAAAAATACAAAGGAGAATTACTGACGCAGACTCTTGTAAAGAGCTACAAGAAGAATTAAATAAACTTCACGAATGGAGTAATATATGGCAAATGGAATTCAATGTGGTCAAGTATAGTGTAATCAAGTTTGGTAAAGGTGGAAAAAGACCTGATTGGGATTATAAGCTAGGAAGTATAACCCTACACACGTCAGAAAGAGAGAAGGACCTAGGTGTGATTATCAATAATAGACTATCTCCGGCTGACCACATCAGTGAGAAGGTACGGAACATGTATACACTGCTTGCAAATATGAGAGTAGCATTCACATACATAAATGAAGACATGCTAAGGAAGATAACATCATTCATCAGACCAACCCTGGAGTATGCGTCAGTAGTCTGGAATCCTCATCTCAAAAAACACATAGATAAGATTGAAAAAGTTCAGAGGGCCGCTACAAGATGGTACCAAGCTTAAGGGATCTAAGCTACGAAGAAAGACAAGAAAAACTGAATCTACCAACACTACAGAAGAGAAGGAAAAGAGGAGACATGATTATGCTACATAAATACATATCAGGGAAGGAGAAAATAGACATAAATGATTACATAACCTATGGGGATGCATCAGCAAAAGGACACTGCAAAAAACTGCATAAAAAGAGAGGCGCTAAAGGTGTAAAGAAAATTAGTTTCCCAAAAAGGGCAATTGATCAATCGAATGCACTGCCGAATGAAATAGTGTGTGCCAAAACAATTCATAAATATAAGGATATGTACGATAAAAATGGTTTAAGACACGGGACAATACGAGCTTGACTCATTCCTGTAAAGATACAATTGGGTAAGAACAATCAGGTAAGAACACACACACACACACACACACACACACACATATATATATATATATATATATATATATATATATATATATATATATATATATATATATATATATATATATATATATATATATATATATATATATATATATATATATATATATAGATATATATATAGATAGATAGATAGATATAGATAAATAGATAGATATAGATAGATAGATAGATAGATAGATATAGATATGGGCAGACAGAGAGATACAGGAATTACATAACTTATGCCCTCATATCACATTGGTCTGTGACTATGAACTTAGCCTATTGACTTGCATAGGCAGTTGGCCAACCTTCTTAATTTTGTGTGTGTGTGTGTGTGTGTGTGTGTGTGTGTGTGTGTGTGTGTGTGCTATATCACCTACTCCCATACTATCACCTACGGTATATTTCTGCACAGGCTGGCTCTTCTACTTGGTTGCTTCACCTCCTTCACATGGAAGGCATCCAACCGCGGAAGAAGGAATTCCACTTCATCCACCACGAGTATTCCGCTCGGATGAACGCCAAGTAAGACCAGTGAAGTGTACTTTGTGAGCGCGTGACGAGCGAGAGACAGCCATGTTATCACAATTTCCCTCTGATATAATCTCAGAATCTCAGATATTTAATTGCTAGAGTTGATGCCAAAAAACACAGTGTTGTGACGGATAATCTTAAATTTTGATTTCCTGGTTGAGGTGTTCACTGATTAGAGCCGAACACTCCCTTGGAATACTCAAGATTCGAAGGAGTTCCTATAGTTGATAACAAGATCTGTTAAATGAATGTATCACGTAAAGAGAAAATTTCAACTCTACTTCACATCAGGACAAAGTTATTAGCTTCTGGATAGCGTGGTGGTTGTGTTGGGCCGGGCCCTCAGTTCCAAACTTAATTGACATTAAACATTCGTTACTCCTGCGGGATACTCAAACGTGGTTAGTCCTGTGGGGTGTTACAACACCCCAGTACAAAAATACATGTAGTGTTCGTGTCGCTCAATACCTCCGTTCCATGAGATGGGAGATCTTGGATCCTGATAAGCATAGTTGACTCTAACTTCACTATTTCATCCACTTCCTTTGTGTTAAGTGCTTGTGAAACATAGCCTCCTATCATGAAGTCCAGGGTCCTCATGGGTTTGGCGATGTTCTCTAAATAAGTTGGTAATTCGTATAAATAATCCAAACTGATTTCAGTACTCATGACATCTTTTACGATTGATGTCGTGGCCGTTGGAGCTATGAGGCATCCTTGCCGTACTATGTGTTGGGGGTCTAAGTGAGCATATCCTCGTACTATGTAGAGGAGAATCCATGGTATAAGTCCCTTCATCGTTACCTACCGAAAAAAAAAAAAATATCTATTAATTTTCTAATATAGTCATGCTGTGGTCGATGCTAGTGATGATGTGCGTTACGGTTGACTAACGGAGAACAATAACTTGATTGTTATTTCATTTATAGAAGGAGTTTAAATCGATATTTAAATCATGTAAATGTTGTCCTGTAGATTTTTTTTGGAACAGTTGCACCTATGTTTGTTTGTTTGGTATTTAACCTTAATTTATTTTTGTAATTATTGTTGTTTTCTTGATTGGTTTCATGAGTTATGTTCGGTTGTTCGGTGGTATCCGAGGCTGTATAATTATTGGATAATTCCCTTGAAACTCGTTTTAAATGGTCAATATGAACTTGTTTCTCTTCGCCACTTGACAATGACCTAATTACAACTTTGTTTGCTTTTATGTTAATTACTCTGTATAGGCCCTCAAATTTCGGGGATAATTTATTGTCTCTCGTATGAATGATACCATAGACAATGTCTCCTAAGCTGAAAAGCGATTCTTTTGCCTTTTTGTTGGATGCTTCCGTCATTTCTTCCTTGGACATCGATAACTGTTTTTTGACTCATTTATGTATGTCCTGGAATTCACGTAAAGGGTGTTTGGGGTAATCGTCGTGGTTGTATATGGGCAGATTTTCACCTTCTAGAATTTCATATGGTAGTTTTTTATCTGTCCCATATATATAATGAAATGTGGTGTGACTCCTACAGATTTATTTATAGATCCATTAATTGATGCTTTTACTCTGGGAATCCAACCATCCCAGCTTGCATAATTTTCATTGAGAATGTGTCGTAGTACATCTAATACTTTTTTTTTGTCTCTCTACTAACCCAGTGGATGCTGGGTGATAGGCTAAAACGTTAACCTTTTTGATATGGTATTGTTCACATATTTCTTGTAAGATATCAGAATTAAATTCACCTCCATTATCGCTTGTTAGTATCTTTGGGGTAGTAAAGCGACATATTACATTATCTGGTATTGCCTTTGCTACTGTCTCTGCTGTTTTATCTTTAATTGGGGCTAAAATTACATAACGGGAAAAATGATCCGTTGCTATGAATAGATATTAGTTATTATTGTATGATAACTGCATCTTGAGTAAATCAACCGCGACAGCATCCCATGGTTGATGTGGTACAGGGTAATTACCTATAGGTGCAGGTGTGATTGGGTAGCCTCTGTGTTTTGCACATGATTCGCATCTGTCTATATGATTGTTTATTATCTTTTCGTAATGATGGCCAGTAGTTTAACAACTGGGCTTGTCTGGGTGTCCTATTCTTTCCAGGATGTCCTGCATGTGGGCTATCGTGTATCGTTCGTAAAACTTGGGGTATCATGTCATTAGGTACCACTGATTGTTTATTATTTCTTCGGTGTGTCGGTTGTCCTGGGTTGATCCTATATAAGGCATTATTGATTATTGTGAATTGTTCGAGTGGTATATGTAGCTTGGGTATTTGTATGTCATCTCCATCTTCTAACTTGTATATAACTTAGACCATGTTGGATCAAGTCATTGTGCTTTCGCGATTTCATTGTGGTTTGGGATGTTTCCTTTGCGATCTAATGCCGCGACATGAATTGTCTTTGGGTCCCTAGATAATGCATCAGCTACTAGATTCATTTTGCCTTGTATGTAATGAACGTGTACATTGAACTTTTTGACTGTACATTTCCATCTTGCTCTCCTCCCAGAGAGGAATTTTTCTTTAAGCATACCCACTAGCAGTTTATGGTCGGTGAATAAGTGTATTTCGTAATCACATACCAAATCTCGGAACTTTTGTAATCCAAAAACCACTGCAAGTGCCTCTAAGTCTGTAGTGCAATAATTTTTCGCTGCACCTTTTATTTGTCTGCTGGCAAATGTAATTGGTTGATTCTTTCCTCTCTTATCTTCTTGCATCAATACAGCCCCTAATCCTTTAATAGATAAGTCTGTGCAAATAATAAATGGTTTTGTGAAATCCGGATAGGCCAAACATGATGCCGCATGTGGAGTCCTTCCTGTTGTTCTCAAGAACTGTGTTTCTCTGCTTACACCCTGCCTAGGCAAACTCATTCGCCTTTGTCTATCAACTTATACCTTTCCTTCTTGCTGGAAGTTTGCTCTCATTCAGCCAGTCCCAAAGAAGGATGACCATTCCCAATCGTCCAATTGCTTTAACATCCTGTATCTCAAAAGTTTTCGAGTCAATTCTTAATAGAAAAATTTTAAGGCATCTTTCCTACCACAACCTTCTTTCCGATCGTCAGTACGGGTTCCGTCAGGGACGCTCCACTGGCGATCTTCTCACCTACCTTTCAGACTCCTGGTCATCCTCCTTTCGGGACTTTGGCGAAAGCTTTGCCACTGCACTTGACATCTTGAAGGCTTTCGATCGAGCCTGGCATAAATCTTTAATTTCCAAACTGCCCTCTTACGGTTTCTATCCTTCTATCTGTGCCTTCATCTCTAGCTTCCTTTCTGGTCGTTCTATAGCCGCTGTTGTAGACGGCCATCGTTCTTCTCCTAGATCTATCAACAGTTGTGTTCCTCAGGGCTCTGTCCTATCACCAACTCTCTTCCTTTTATTCATCAATGACATTCTATGCTGTACATCTAACTCTGTCCACTCATACGCTGATGACTCCACCCTTCACCTATCCATTCGGTTCCCGCAACGTCCATCTCAGCAGTTACTTCAACAAACAAGGGATGAGGCTATGGCACATCTAATGTCTGACTTGGCTCGTATCTCTGACTGGGGTAAAAATAATCTGTTTTTTTTAAAGCATCAAAGACTCAGTTTTTACACCTATCAACCCGATAAAACATTCCGCAGGTATACCCACTAACGTTTTATTAATATTCAGCTTAATCCTGCATCACCCTTGAACATGCTCGGGGTTTCATTTACTCGAGACTGATCTTGGAAAGATCATATTACATCTCTTGTAAAATCTGCTTCCAAGAGATTAGGTGTGCTAAGCCGACTCCGTTCCGTCTTTATCCCTGCACAATTGTTGACTCTATACGGGGGTTTTATCCGCCCCTGTGTGGAGTACAACTCTCATGTGTGGGGAGCCTCCCCACATACAGCTCTTCTCAGTAGGGTGGAGTCAAAAGCTTTTCGTCTCATTAACTCTCCTCCTCTTACTGACTCCCTTCAACCTCTGTCTCTTCGTCGCACTGTTGCATGTTTATCTCCTTTCTATCGCTACTTCAATGGTCACTGCTCCTCTGAACTGTCTGCATGCATTCCTCCACCTCTACGGCGGGTGCGTAGCACCCGTCTAACAGCAAACTCTCATCCCTTTTCTGTCCAACTCTCTAATGCAAAAGTTAACCGTTACTCCCAGGCTTTCATTTATGCAACAGGTCAGCTCTGGAACTGTCTCCTTCTGTCTGTATTTCCTGCTTCCTATGATCTCCAGTCTTTCAAACGCAGTGTGTCCAGGCATCTCGAAATGATCGGATCTTGAATTTGGCTCTCTCTTGTATTTTGTTTTTCTCTTGGAGGGAACAATAATTGCAGGCTCGCGGCCTTTGGTTCCTTCTTCCTCGCATAAAAAAAAAAAATCGTTAAGTGCTTTTTTTTTGTTCTTTTTCCCATTGGAATACAGCATCTTTTTTGAGTAGTTGGAATAGAGGAAAGGCTATATGAGAAAACTGTTGTATAAGTGACCTATAGTACCCTGCTGGACCTAAAAATTGTCTAACTTCGTCTATCTTAGTGGGTTCAGGGAAGTCTCTCACTGCCTGTATTTTATCATCGGTGGTGTGAATACCTTCAGCAATTAGTTTGTGGCCTAAGAATTTTATTTCCTTAAAGTAAAATTTACATTTAGAAAGCTTAATTTTTAAACCAGTATCACCAAGCCCTTGTAAGAGTAGGTCTAATTTCTGGAGATGTTCTTCTATATCATTAGTTGCGAAAATTATATCATCAAGATAAACGAATATTCCTTGTCTTAGAATTCCGGACAATACGTAATTTGTCAGGCACTGGAAAGTGCCTGGTGCTGTCTTCAATCCCACTGGCATTCTCCTGTATTGATAATGTCCTGTATTTATGGAAAAGACAGTGTATTTACGTGACTCCTGATCTAATGGAGTTTGATAGTATCCATTTAGCAAATCTATTGTGGAGAATACATTATTTTCTGGACGAATATTCTGTAGGATGTCACTTAGCGATGGCATGGGAAACCTGTCTGGGATTGTGTGATTACTTAGTTTACGGTAATCTACTACCGCACGCATTTCTCCATTTCGTTTGGGCACGAAAAATAATGGGGCATTCCACGGGGAGACTGATGGCTCCATAATTCCAAGTTTTAACATTTCATCGACATACTGATTTGCAAGTGTACGTTGGGAGTGTGGGACTCTATTGGCAGGTACGAAAATCGGTTGTGTGTCTTGTGATTAATCAGGTTAGTACACCCTAATTGTTCTCCGGGTAATGCTGCGGTGTCTCTTTGTTTTTTCCAGCAATGTTAACAAATCAGTTGCTTCATCAAATAATTTTCTTTTATGCTTTCTCTGTCTGTAGATTTTATCTTACTTGTCACTCCAGCTAAAACTATTTCCATCACGGGGGTGGGACATTTGTCAACATTAACTATACAAGTCCCCTTTTTCAACTGTACTTCCCAATTCATGTGGTTAATTAGGAATATCTGAGTTTGCCCATAGTTATTAAAATGCGAGGCTTGAAGAACAGTGTCCCCGAAGAATACCATAGTACCCCCGACGACAGGGCAAGCCAAACACAGCTTAGTATGCCCGAAGATGCGCCGACACCCCCACACGGACCCCACGGGGTAGCTGCCACCAGTCACCACCACTCCCGGCAACAGCGACATATGTCAGCCCGGGCCGTGCGCCCCTGTGTCATGCAGCCACCACGCCGCCGCCACTGTAGGAGAAGGACACTACCTTCGCGGAGTGCAATTGTTGAGACAGCTAGGGGTTGAGTTAGAAAAAACACTCCAGACGGCGCCCCTCTGGTAGAGACGATCTATGGTCGCTCCCAAAGTGTTCCGGTAGAGACGATCTATGGTTGCTCCCAAAGTGTTCCGGTAGAGACGATCTATGGTCGCTCTGAAAGTGCTCCGGTAGAGACGATCTATGGTCGCTCCGAAAGTGCTCCAGTAGAGACGATCTATGGTCGCTCCCATCCTCGTGAGACGATCTATGGTCGCTCCCATCTTCGTGAGACGATCTATGGTTGCTCCGAAAGTGCTCCGGTAGAGACGATCTATGGTCGCTCCGAAAGTGCTCCGGTAGAGACGATCTATGGTCGCTCCGAAAGTGCTCCGGTAGAGACGATCTATGGTCGCTCCGAAAGTGCTCCGGTAGAGATGATCTATGGTCGCTCCGAAAGTGCTCCGGTAGAGACGATCTATGGTCGCTCCCATCCTCGTGAGACGATCTATGGTCGCTCCGAAAGTGCTCCGGTAGAGATGATCTATGGTCGCTCCCATCCTCGTGAGACGATCCATGGTCGCTCCCATCCTCGTGAGACGATCCATGGTCGCTCCCATCCTCGTGAGACGATCCATGGTCGCTCCCATCCTCGTGAGACGATCCATGGTCGCTCCCATCCTCGTGAGACGATCCATGGTCGCTCCCATCCTCGTGAGACGATCTATGGTCGCTCCGAGAGTGTCTTGGTAGAGACGACCTATTGTCGCTCCCTTCCTCGTGAGACGATCTACTGTCGCTCCGAGGGTGTGCAGAGAGAGGTGAGTGGAGAGACGTCCCCATGGCAGGAGACTAGAGCCCAGGCTTCCTGTCCCAGAGTGACCAAGACAGGCCTCACAGCCTCGCCTGGTCTCTGTTCTCTACGCCTGGCTCTAGAGCAGACGTACCTGACGGACCCCAGTGGAAGTCGCGGCTGCAGCCCTCCCCTGTCGGCGCCCCTAGATGCTGGAGACTGCAGCCCACAGTCTCTCTCGGTTCTCCCCAGGACACCTGGGCATGATCTCTCTACGCCCCCACGACGCCGGGACTTATCACAGAGGTTCCTGGAGCTATTCGGCCCCAGTCCCGAGGGCCACACGCCTGAGCCAAGCCCGGAAGCCACGGGAAGCCCAGGACGCGAGAGGACGCCCTTACGAGTTATCCCGTGCCCTCTCGGCACGCCTTGCATTGGCGGTGCCTCTAGCCCGGCAGGATCGCCGACGACATGTTCCTGCCTATCCCCCTGATGAATACGTGTGATATTGTAGCACGAGTGATTTAGGTTAAGTGTGATTTCCCCTAATGTAAGTATTGTGCAGTGATTTCATATAGTGAATATCGGGGTGAATAAGATCACATTGAGTAGTTAAAGGACGAGAGTGTGGAACAAGATCTGATTGACTATACGTGTGAGTGACATCCCTGTTATACAATTAATAAGCCTGTGCCGCCGGGAGATTCCCCTATAAAGACATACCCCCCTTTACTGTGAAGGAATATTGTGAAAGGAAGTATTAATGGTATTCGCTCCCTCCCCCACGCTACCCATAAATCTTGTTTACCACCCTCTCTCACTCCCATACCTCAAGTAAGTGTAAATCAAGAATAAAATCAATTACCAAAGTCTTTTGGCTAGTAGAAACCATATAAACTTCACGGCTAATATCTGCCGCCCTCCAGTATTACCATAACTTTCCCCTAGCCGTCACAAGTCACTCCCCGCACCTCCCCTATCTCCTCCTAGTGAGACTCAACCCCCTCCCGCGCCCCCGCGCGCGCCTATATTTACTGCACTCCTGATACACTAGGATTGTTTGTGTTGTCATTACTATCAGAGAAGCAAGTATCCTGCGAGATACACATATCCTAGATAAGGTTTTATATTGCTATATATTGTGCTGTAATATCTGCTGATTTGTCCTGTGTCTGACTGTGGTAATATACGTGTAAAGGTTGTTGCCTAGAGTTTTTGTGTCCTGCCTCTCTTTATTGCACTAAGCTCCGGTCTCGAAAGAGGACCCCGCTCCACGTTAGGTGAAATAGGAACGAGAAGTCGAGCCTAATTTCACCTAGCATTACAGTTATTCATCTGACATAATGCGTTTTCTACTGACAATCCTTTTACTTTACGTAATTCTTCCAAGATAAGAACAGTACTATTCTTTAACTTGCTCTCTATAGGTACCCTTATGTAGGAGTTAGGAGGAATAACAAAATCATTGGTGAGTTGGACGGGAAAAACAGATAAGTCAGTACCGTTACCACGGTACTAGGGGGTGAGTGGATCTGTACACTCATCTGTTTGTGTATGTTTGTTTAAGATTTTAATATTACCAATTCTTTTTAGTTCTGTTTTACTAATTGGTGAGGACTCTGATGGCATTTCTTCTATGAATTCATTATCAAAGTCTATTCCATTCATTTGTGGGAGTAAAGTTATTTGCTCTGTTCTCATGCATCTTAAGCCCAGCAACATAACAGCTTTTTTGCTAAGTTTTCAACAATATAAAGAAATGCAGATATTGGTCTTGAGTCTCCGTGAAACTGATGTTTAACCGTATCATACCTTTTACTTCAATTTGTTTGCCATCTACTGTATATAAGTCTAAAGCAGATTCTTCCAGAAAGTTGCTTTCTTCTTGTTTCTAAAAATTCTATCTATTTCTTTTTGTGTTGTTACATAGCCTATGATTTCATCATCCTTTGTATAATTCTAACGTACAGTATGCTGCATGTTTGATCACGATTCGCCTCGTGGCTTCCATAGTGACCAAGCTTCCGTGTTCTACCTCACTCCCCACTTCTCCTCCCTTATAGTAGAGTAAGTCGTTCTTTCTGTGGTTCAGAGCAGGAGTGTCAACTCTTTGTCCCCTATGGCTTCATTTGCGCGTCCTTCAAGCTCTGCCGGCCTCTATATAATGAGCTCAGTCTCTGCATTAATTGCCACTTAGATCTACTCCTCATTTTGTTCACATCTCTGTCCTCCCCTGTACAGTTATTATTATTTTTGTGAGTGCTCAGGAAGTCTCCAACCATCTAGCTGCTGTGTAATTTGAGTATAAGTGTTATTACATTTTTTTTTTTCTCTTGTACTGTATAGCATAAGGTGTTAATTCGTAGGCCTGGTAGGGTTTTTGTGATTCGTGTGGAGTTTTTGATGTCAGCCATTATAAATGTATCTGTAATAATATATCTTGCATTAACTGAGCATTATCCGGTTTTCTCATTTTATCAGGGGTGACTTAGATAAATTTACTCTTGCTAATTTCGTGTTAATAGAGGCTATTGCAGTTAACCATATATTTAACATGTTTTTTGCCATTACATTATCCTTATGAGTCCTGAATGTTTAGTTGTTAATTTGAGCATTAAACTTTAACTTGTAATTTTACCTAACTCTTTTGTTTTGAACCTGGAACTTTGCGGGACAGTAGTGATTTTGGTGTTCTCACTTGAAGTGTTCATTATCTCTGTTCCGTAACAGTGTTATTAAGTTGACTGGAGAGTCTGTGTCTAAATATAAGGAAACGTTTTGATCCTCACATAGCTAGAATAAAGATACACTCACTTCCCAACATGCCTCCTATGTGGATTTTAGACTTGTTTTTCTTTATGATTGATCGATTTTTGTTGTGACTTGGCCTTCCCCCGATTTGAAAATGGAAACTATTTTCTCTACTGTCTTACAATTGCTGGTCCAATGCCCTTGGGACCAATGATGTATTACAGTATGGATCATATCCTCGTGTCTTGTTTATCTTCTTTTGCTTTGATAAAGCAGTCATTCTTTGTGTGTCCTGGGTTAGCACAGTAATAACATAGAATGGACCCATCTCCCGACTGTGATCTGCGAGATGACTTCCCATATTTAGTGGTGTCTGTGGCGCGAGATCTGCTCAGACTGCGCGGAAACTTATGTGACTGCCTGCGGCCTGGTGTTTGAGAACGCTGCTTCGAAGCGTTTGGTTGTTTGTTCTGTTTTCTGGTCGCAATCGATTTTGTTCCCTGTTTTGGGTAGTTGTAGCTATTTTCACAGCTGATACTGTCTCAGGCACTCTCATTCTACTAGAATGTGATTGTGTTTCGGTCACCCCTGCTTTGCTACAATTCATCTCTACCTCGTTCATTAAGTCTAGCAAGCACATACCTAGGGTGTACGGGATCGTCTTGGCTATTTTGAGTATCCAATCAGGTACTTTACATAAGGCAGCTACGTAACCACTGATGTCTGCGACAAGGTCTGGTGACATCTTTCCATCTCCTGTTATCCAGTTTGAGTTTTTTGAAGTAGTTAATATTGTTCATTTAATGGTAGAGACATCTGCTATTATTTCACATAGCACATGATTTGTAGTGTGCTCCCTTACAAGATCCACAATCTTATGTAATTCTGGGATTATGCCTGGCAAAAAATTTATACCTTCAGAAAATTTCTTCAAAAATTCTGTTTTAAACTCATCATATGTCTTAGCCTTAAGAAGCTTATCTGACTTAAGCAAATCACCTGCCGGGCATCTTTCCTGATTAATCCATGAGGAAAATATTGCAATTTTTTCTTGTTCATCCGTTATGTGTCATTTTACGAAGATCTGTTCACACTGATTGATCAATGAAATCACATCAATGCGATCTTTTTCTGTGCCGAGAATTTTGAGGTGGTTTTATCCTCATGATAAACGTAAACATGAGGTGGGGATGTTTGATTGGTGGCATTGCCTGCAGTGTTCATTTTGGATGGTTGCTTTGGTAGGTTAACTTGGACTTGTGTATTGGTGTGTGAGCGAATAGTGGAATAGATTTTACCTGAGCAATGAACTCTGTTAAGTAAATTTTCATAGACATGCAAGTCAGGGACAAAGTTCTCACTTGCTACATCAGAGGGAGTTCCCCAAGAAACATCATTATCATCTAGAAATGATCTATTTGTCTCTGTCTTTAGTCTGTGTGGGTGTATTGTCGTATTGTCCTCCTAATTGTGGATCTGCAGTGGCCGCTAACTGTGTATCATCTGTTACTAACACGGGTGGAGGCGAAAATATCCCGGTCATATCACTCAGCTAAAATGAACTCATGCTGCTAGGGTATAGTGTTATGAAATACGTCTTTTATTTATGTCCTAACGGAATAGATGAGTGAATGAGTTGTAATAAATGAAAGATAATAAGTGTATAAATGTATATATAAAAATAAGTAAAGGAGGTGATTGTACCTAATTTAAAGCACTGAGAAGAATGAGCAAAGTATAATTACACCCACTTGATGAAGATGATGTCACTCGGAGAGGCGTGTTGATAGAGATGTCACTCTCGGAAGGTAAATGCAGAGTTGATAGTAGATCTCCCTCTCAATAATTCTAGGGCTGTGTTGATGGACGATATTACTCCGGAAGTTCCTTGGCTTGGTGATCTGTGTTGATCGCAGAGCGAATTAATCTCAGTGATAGAAAACCTCACCATACAACGTCCAACTCCCACTCAGTAGCAGTTGGAAATAAATGAGTATGAGTAGCAATGTGTGAATAAGAATAAGTAACGAGCAATGGGTGAGAGGTGCGTGGTGTCAAACACACGATGATTGACTTGGCATTGGTTCAGCAAACACACATGGTGACATCGACTTCCCACACTCTGGTAGCTGTGGTGAGTAAATGGGTAGCGATAAGTAACATGAGTGAGGAAAGGTAAGATGAGTTGTGAATATGGGCTTGGTACTTGCCGTCGTCGTCATGACCTTCTTGCACTCCTGCGTCAGCGGTGGAAGCTGGGGGGCGGTTGGAGAGAGCGATGGGGGTCAGGGGATGTTGCTGTGTACTTGCTTTTTGTTTGCTTGTTTTGTTTTTCTTTCTCGATGTATTCCCGGTCCTTTCTTCTTGTGATTTACTCGTTGCCGCTACTTGCAGGTGCGTGTAGAAGATTATAGAGATGTCTCGTAGACTTGTTACTTGTAGTTAATAGTAGAGATGTCTTGTAGCTTGTAACTTGTAGCTTGTATTTTGTAAGAATTCACTGTAGATTTGAAGACGAGGTTCGTACTTCTGCTGTCACCAACTATATATGTGAATCTTAAGCTTGTAATATGTTAATCTTGAGATTTGGTTCTAGTTTTTTTTTTTCTATGTGTCCGACTCTGGGCATAGGCTTCACAGCCTGCTATCAAGGCCCAGCAGTCCTCCTACATACCATACACCTCTACATGTCACCACTTCGGCGCTAACACCCACCGTCCATATTGAATACATGCTAGGGCTGTCTCATACAGGACTGGTGTATTGGTATTAGCGGGGGTATTTTTACGACATGTCGGCGGGTCTTCTGGTAGATTAGTAAAGCCTGATTTAATGAAATTCAAATCCTTAAACTGTTCCCTGCCCCAGCCGGGATTCGAACCTGGGTCCGTCAGGACTGCAGGCCACCTCTCTACCGACTGAGCAGGCGAAGGTAGGAGAAGTTAAAGATGGATACAGGGAGTTGATCTTGATTTATTATCTTCAAAGAAGAGTTTAAGTTGAGCAGTGTATGTATTACACAGGAACTTAATTTACTAGCTAAGTCTCGTTGGACCTCTCTTCTTATTTCCTCACTCCACAACCTTTCAGTTCTATGGCTAACCCCTTTCTGCCCTCTAACTCTCTCATCCTGCCCTAGGAGGGCTAGTGTCACGTGTGTAAAACATAGGTGTGGGTTCTAGAAGCTTGTGTGTGTCTGTGTGTATGTAGCGCTTCCGGTACCCACTGGCATTCTTTTGGTTACGTCTTGCTGAACTCCTACTGACATATTTCCTGTTCCCACACCTAGCCTTAACTGGTATTCCTATGCTATTTATTACACTGTCTATCTCTCTATCTATTTATCTATCATGCTATGAGTTGTATTATTATAATATGGAGTCCTGACATTACTAACATGTAAAATATATTCATACTGCCGCTTCAGCATATCTCTGCAATCACTAATGAAAAGAGTGAATGCCTTGTAAGTGGTGGTTATGAATTTATAATAATAAAGTACAATATTTTATATCAGTAAAAAAATAACAAATAGACTCATCTCATTTGTCAGGTAAAGACGCACAGGAAAATACATTTTGTGATTTTGAAAATTAATATAATGATAAACAATATGCAAAAATGAGATTTAAAAAAAATCTATATCACAATATGATCTAAGTGGTTAGTTTGATGGGGTGACTGGACGTCCCAGGGGATGGGGGGGAAGTGACCCTCTCTTTCACTACAGCAGAGGCAGGACTAAACCAATCCACATGCTCCCTCCCCTCACTGAATCAGGAGAGTACTGGAACGGAAAGAAATAGTCGAATTACCGGCTAGGAAATATGAGCTTCTGAAAAAAATTGGGGTGCCAAAACACCCCACCTGACTGATGAAGGGTTAAACATTGCTCGGTCGCTTCGTCCGCTCCCTTGAAATTAAATGTGTGTGTGTGTGTGTGTGTGTGTGTGTGTGATATTTGTCAGTGCAGTAAAAGGTTAAGCAAATACTTTCTGTGACCAGTAAAGGGTTAACCTCCTGAAAAACAGAACTCAAATTATAATTTTTCATGTGGCAGAGGGTTACATAATATTGTTTCATACCATAAGGATTAAGTAAATATTCATCTGTGCTGTCAACTGTTAATCTATTGACTACATCCAAGCAGGCAGCACCTGGGAGAGAATCAGGCCATCAAGCGACTCTCCAACGCCCCTGCAGTACTGACGGTCCGACATCCACTGGCACGTCTGGTCTCTGCCTACAGGGATAAATTTAATGGTGGGGAGCTAAAAGAGCTCCGTTTACCTGCTCAGTACAGGTATGATACCGAGACACACTCTTTATGATTCATTATAGATGGTCGAGGTGTAATAACAGTAAAAATCTGCCCTCCACCCACAGAGACACATTCACTGGTGATGAGATGCTAAAGCAACTCTTAGACTTCAAGTCAGTAAAGGAAAGACACAGGTTCTGTATGGTTCTGTATTGACGGTTTGGGGCAATGAAAAACTAGTGATTTGGTGTCCACATTCAGGGATAAATTTAGTTGTGGAGAATGCAAGCAAGACCATTTGTCGAATCATTACAGGTATGATACTGGTACAGGCTGTTCATGGTTCAGTATAGACGGTTCAGGGTACAGATATAATTGTAATCTGGTCTTCGTCTTCAGGGATAAATTTGTTGGTGGGAAACTAACGGAATTGAAACTTTCTGGCCAATACAGGAATGATACTGGTACAGGCTCCTTATTGGTTCAGTATATACAGTTTGGGGTATTATAAAAAAAAAATTAGTCGTTTGGTCTCTATGGTTGCACCGGAACCAACATATCGAGTTCCGGTCGGAACCGGAACTATCCGGAACTTTTAAAAATTTCGATCTGAAGTTCCGGCAGGAACCGGAACTGGAAGTGAAACTGTGCAATTAAAAATATCTTGACACTCAAACATGCAGGTACTATGCTGAAATTTTAGGCATAATTTTTGTTTACATTTCCAAGTTATTTTTTAACTAACCCTTTTAAACTAATTTCATGTAAGCCATTCTGTCTTTATATCTGTGATTTTATCACACTCTGAAGAAATACATTTATTTACGTGCTTTAAGGTAAGATGAAATTACATCCACTTTTTATTTTCCTATGTGTATAATATTATTAACCAATAAATTTTTACGCATTCTGATGGTAACGGGTAAGAAAAAATGTTTTACATGACTGAGAAAAAAAAAAAAAATGTTGTGGAATTGGAAAATCTGGTCCAAGAACATTTAAATTAAAAGTTCCGGTTCCGACCGGTTATTTTTCTAAAGTTCCTGCCAGAACCGGAGCATCATAAAAATCGAAGTTCCGGCAAGAAGTAACTGCCGAAACCATGTTCCATTGGATCTGTAGTCTCTACCTTCAGCAATGAGTTCACTGACAGGGCACAGTTGATGAAAATCCAGAATGCAGGTAAAAATAAAGGTATGACACTTAAACAGGATTTCTTTAGTTCAGTATAGGTGGTTCAGGTGTGAAAATAATAGTAATGGAAGGGCTATAAGGGAAGGAACCCTAACCACAAGACCGCTACAGTTATGTTGATGCAAGCACCTTGTACTTCAGTACGGACAGCACGGTGTGTAGAAACAATAACAGGCGGTAATAAAGGTGCCCCTACTGATACCATCGCACAGGGCTAATTTTACTTCAAAATAGAAGACTAATAGCGAACCCAGCATTGCAAGAGTTAAATATATATATATATATATATATATATATATATATATATATATATATATATATATATATATATATATATATATATATATATATATATATATAAAATCGTATCTATCGACTGTGCTTGTGCCCCGGGTGGGGTGGGGGGAGGCATCTTCCCATGGGAGACGGCAGCCAGCGTCTCATTTTACCGATTGGAGCTCTATTCTTCCTTAGGCCTTTTTCCACAGGGATATATTCTGCAAGATCCAATTACTTTCATGGATGTCTTCACCCCATGAACCTATTCCCTTTGAACCTGTTTTACTGCTACTCACCCACTCACTCAATCAGCCACTTGTCCTGCCCACCTAGCCATCCACCCATCCACCTATACACTTTGCCCACCCACACACCCACACCCACTCACCCACACCCACACACCCACACCCACTCACCCACCCAACAAGTTGAAATAATAACGATATAGTTGTAGGAGGACATCAAAACCACTCCAGTAATTAGTCTCCAAACTCCACCATGTTGACATGATTAGTTCTGAAACTGGCCATCATTTTTTTTTTTAGCAACTTCAACACCACAAATAAATTCCCAGTAAAAAGTTACCAGTTAGATCCTTTTGGAGACGTCTAGATAGTTCTCCCTTAACTTCAGTAGCTGACACACACACAGACAGATTGGCAAACTTTATGAAATAGAGAGAGCTAGAATATGGAAGCAACAGTACCTGATAGTAATAATACCCCTGCTAATACATCACACAAAGCTTCTAGAGTTTCAGTATAAAAGGTTTGGAGTATAGAACCATAGTCGATTTCAGGGAGTCTGACACACTGATTTTGCTCGCTGAGGTCAGGTGGAATTGGTAATACTGCGCTATGCTCTGGGGCAGTGGTACTCAAATGGCGGACCGCGGTCCGGATTAGTTTTGGTACGGACCCCAGCGAGTTCCATCACTGAATGTTCATTATCACCCTCGAATGAAAGAAATACAATATTTAGCATCTCTGGATGAGTAATGTCCACAGTACGGCTCAATGACAGAATTTCAACGGGTTTCCAGTTATGTTAAATACTGCAGTAATACCATCCTGTTCACTTGATGGTTACAATGCAGACGAGTGAGCTAACGATCAACACAGAGGCTACTAATTTTTCCAGTTGCTCCAGATGCACACATCAATCAAAGTAAAGTGAGTTTCAGAATACTAAATAACATATTACCACTGTGATCTCTTCAGCATTAAATACTGGTAACGAGAACAGGATTCCTAGCTGTAGGAATTCTGTATTTATCAAGCTGCACTGCATATACTCGTGCCCACAGATTGTTGTCATTCGCTTTTTCAGTTGGCGAATTGATGGAAAGACTGAAAGTGTTAAGACTGGTTACTTGTAGTCGGTATGCATGGTGCTGAAGTGGTGGTGGTAGTGCTGATGTGGCTGTGCTTATGTAGGGATGGTAATTGTAATTTGGGCAACAGAAGAATCGTTTTGTCTCTTTGAAAAGGTGGGAGTGTGGAGTATAGATTTTTGTGTCTTATTTAACCACCTAAACAACAGAGAACATCGACTTAAAGCTTATTTCAGTTTTGCTCAGGGTATTAATTTTCCGCACAGTTTAGGTATATTATAAAGAACTATTATTCTGCAACCTGAAATAAATGCATGTATTTTATTCCATTATCAATATTAAAGACAAGATTTTACATCTGGACCTCTGCCACACCAGATGACGATATGACTGGACCTTCATAGAAAGTAATAATGAGGAACCCTGCTCTAGGGCAATGATTGGTCAATTCCCGTCGTGTTTGAACGTGCACCACATTGACTTTGTATTCCTACCAAAACCCTCATTTATATATAAGATACCGGATTATACAGATACAAATTAATGAAATGATATCTTTAATGATAAATATGCACCTTTTAAATTATTAGAGATAAACCTGTACGACACTGATAACAAAACTAAGAAAAGTCGCAACTGAACGCATACGGACAACAGTCAGCGACTGAAACAGGCCTAAGGATATGATTTATTTGTTTATATTGTCATTTCATTACGTTGAATTTCGTTCACACTGCACGTGGTTTTATTGTAGCAGCATAGTTCAAGTAATATAATGATGTAATCCATTACTTTCCCGGATCCTCTCTGCCGAGGGGACAGAAATACATCATGCTTGGGGAAAGGGTGAACGGTGGCCAGGGATAGGGTCTCTCTCTCTCTCTCATGATACTGATGAAAAGGTTCAGGAATACCAAATACCAAACTTATTAATGTAAGAAATAATTTTACCGAATCTGACTATGAATACAATCCTAAATGCTGATTTTTAAAGCTACTGTTACCTATGAAGGTAATGAAAATGTGATTGTACAGTATACTGAGAATAGCATGTATTGACCCCGGTAAGATGTGTATCTGTGTTCTTACTTAACTGTTCTTACGTAGTTGTATCATAACAGGAATGGGTCAAGCTCGTACTATCCCTTGTATTAAACCATTCTGATCATACATATCGTTAAATTTATGAATAGTTTTGGCATACACTATATCACTCAGAGGAGTAGACTGTAGCACCAGTCGAGCAGGGCAGTACTCCCGAGGTGGATGGAAAGCTGATGACAGGGAGTGCTGGAGCTCCCGTTTCATCAGCCCTCAGGACTACTTCCTGACCATCCCCCTTTGCTGAACTTTTTCAGTGTCTCAGTTACACAGAGAGTAGGCCAACATGCTCTCCAGTACAAATTTCTCTATCTTCACCAAACTACATGCACGGTACACACTACACTTCCTATTCAAAATTTACCCAAAATGGTGTCGTTTTATCAAGCCTCGGAGTCCCCAGGGGGGGGACCATAAATGCCCCCACCATCTGCCCCTCTCCCGGTGACGACTCAAGGTGCCTGGAACCACTGTCTGACTCTCTTCTTCTTCATTTCTGCAACATTCGCGGCCTTTCCTCTAACTTTCGCTCTGTTGAGCACCACCTCTCCTCCTCTAAACCTCACCTTCTTTTTCTAACGGAGACTCAGCTGTCTGAGGCAACTGACACCAAACCCTTTTCTGTATCCTCCTACTTTCTCTATACTCATTTCAAAGCCAAAGGTGGCTGTTGTGTATATATACGCAACGACTTATCTTGCTCTTGTGTTCCTGAACTTGATTCTTCTGAATTCTCCACACTCTGGCTTCGGCTTTCCTGTCATTCTCTGACTAAATATATCGGTGCTGTTTACTTATCCCCTAATTCTACTGACTATCAAAAATTCTTTGACTATCTTACTTCTACGCTGGAACACATTCTATACATTTCTCCTTTCTCTGAAATCTCCATTCTTGGAGATTTCAATGTTCACCACCACCTTTGGCTCTCCTCTCCTTTCACAGATCCACCTGGTGAACAAGCCTACATCTTTTCTATCCTTAATGACCTAGAGTAGCTTGTACAGATACCCTACCCGTATCCCTGACCGCCTTGGAGAGAGCTCCAACATACTTGACCTCTTCCTCACAACTAATCCTTCTGCTTACTCTGTTAATCTTTTCTCTCCGTTGGGCTCCTCCGATCACAACCTTATTACCTTAACCTGTCCTATCACTCCGGTACGGCCTGTGGACCCTCCAGAGAAACGTCGTCTATGGCATTTTGGAGCCGCAGACTGGGAGGCCCTCAGGCAGTACTTCTTTGATTTTCCCTGGAATGATTATTGCTTCCATGGCCGTGAGCCATCTGAGTATGCCTTGCGCATTACGGAGGTTATTCTCTCGGGCATGGAAGCATACATTCCTTTCTCATATCCTTTGACTAATGCAAGAAAGCCTTGGTTTAATCACACTTGTTCTAATGCTGTCCGCAACAAGGAGAGGGCCTACAAAAGGTATCGGAGCCAACCCACCCCTGATTCACATCATCTTTACGTTTCTGCCCGGAATCGTGCTAAGTCTGTTCTTCGCTCTACTAAAAATAATTTCATCCATACTAAATGCTCTCAACTCTCCAACTCGAATTCTTCCCGCTCCTTCTGGCATCTTGCCAAAAATCTTTCTAACAACTTTACCTCATCATCCTTCCCTCCTCTTTTCTACTCTGATGGTTCTGTAGCTATTTTTTCTACTGATAAAGCAGATCTCTTCGCACAGACTTTCTCCTCCAATTCTACCTTAGACGATTCCGGTGCTGTTCCTCCATCACTTCCCCCCTCTGACTTCCTCATGGCTGACATTAAAATTTCTTCAGTTGATGTATTTTCTGCCATCACTGGCCTCAGTACTAACAAGGCATATGGGCCTGATGGGGTCCCTCCTGTTGTTCTCAAGAACTGTGCTTCTGTGCTTACACCCTGCCTAGGCAAACTCTTTCGTCTTTTTCTGTCAACTTGTACCTTTCCTTCTTGCTGGAAGTTTGCTCTCATTCAGCCAGTCCCAAAGAAGGGTGACCACTCCCAACCCTCCAACTATCGTCCAATTGCTTTAACGTCCTGTATTTCAAAAGTTTTCGAGTCAATTCTTAATAGAAAAATTTTAAGGCATCTTTCCTATCACAACCTTCTTTCCGATCATCAGTATGGGTTCCGTCAGGGACGCTCCACTGGCGATCTTCTCACCTACCTTTCAGACTCCTGGTCATCCTCCTTTCGGGACTTTGGCGAAAGCTTTGCCATTGCACTTGACATCTCAAAGGCTTTCGATCGAGTCTGGCATAAATCTTTAATTTCCAAACTGCCCTCCTACGGTTTCTATCCTTCTATCTGTGCCTTCATCGCTAGCTTCCTTTCTGGTCGTTCTATAGCTGCTGTTGTAGACGGCCATCGTTCTTCTCCTAGATCTATCAACAGTGGTGTTCCTCAGGGCTCTGTCCTATCACCAACTCTCTTCCTTTTATTCATCAATGATCTTCTAAGCTGTACATCTAACCCTATCCACTCATACGCTGATGACTCCACCCTTCACCTTTCCATTCAGTTCCCGCAACGCCCATCTCAACAGTTACTTCAACAAACAAGGGATGAGGCTATGGCACACCTAATGTCTGACTTGGCTCGTATCTCTGACTGGGGTAAAAATAATATGGTTGTCTTTAATGCATCTAAGACTCAGTTCTTACACCTTTCAACCCGACAAAATCTTCCACAGGTATACCCACTAATGTTTAATAATATTCAGCTTAATCCTGCATCATCCTTGAACATGCTTGGGGTTTCATTTACTCGGGACTTATCTTGGAAAGATCATATTACATCTCTTGTAAAATCTGCTTCCAAGAGATTGGGTGTGCTAAGGCAACTCCATTCTTTCTTTACCCCTGCACAATTGTTGACTCTATACAGGGGTTTTATCCGCCCCTGTGTGGAGTACAACTCTCATGTGTGGGGAGGCTCCCCTCATACAGCTCTTCTCAATAGGGTGGAGTCAAAGGCTTTTCGTCTCATTAACTCTCCTCCTCTTACTGACTCCCTTCAACCTCTGTCTCTTCGCCGCACTGTTGCATCTTTATCTCTTTTCTATCGCTACTTTAATGGTCACTGCTCCTTTGAACTGTTTGCTTGCATTCCTCCACCTCTACGACGGGCGCGTAGCACCGTCTGGCAGCAAACTCTCATCCTTTTTCTGTCCAATTCTCTAATGCAAGAGTTAACCGTTACTCCCAGTCTTTCATTTATGTAACAGGTCAGCTCTGGAACTGTCTCCCTCTGTCTGTCTTTCCTGCTGCCTATGATCTCCAGTCTTTCAAACGCAGTGTGTCCAGGCATCTCAAAATGATCGGATCTTGAATTTGGCTCTATATTGTATTTTGTTTTTCTCTTGGGGGGAACTGTTACTGCGGGCTCATGGCCTTTGGTTCCTTCTTCCTCGCATTAAAAAAAAAAAAAAAAAAAATCGGTAATGCATTCCACTGATCAATTGCCCAATTTGGGAAACTGAATTTCCTTACTCCTTTATCACCTCTCTTTTTACGTAGGTTTTTGCAGTGTCCTCTTGCTGATGTTTCCCCATAAGTTATACACTCATTTATGTTTATTTTCTCTTTCCCCGAGATGCATTTATATAGTATAATCATGTTTCTTCTTTTCCTTGTCTCCTGTAGTGTTGGTAGATTCAATTCTTCGAAGTTTAGATCTCTTAAGCTTGGTACCCATCTTGTAGTGGCCTTTGTTTTTTTTTTGTTTTTTTCAGTCTTATGTGTTTTTTGAGATGAGGATTTCAGACTACTAATGCATACTCCAGGGTTGGTCGGATTAATGATGTTATTATCTTTCTCAGCATGTTTTCATTTATATGAATGCTATTCTTATATTAGAAAGCAGCGTATACATGTTCCATACCTTCTCACTGATGAGGTGAGTTGGAGATAGTCTATTATTGATGATCATTCCTAGGTCCATCTCCTTTTCTGATGTGTAGGATTGAACTTCCTAACGTATAATCCCAGTCTGGTCTTTTTTCACTTTAACCAAACTTAATTACATGACACTTGTTCACATTGTATTCCATTTATCGTTTATTGCTCCATTCATGAAGTTTATTTAATTCTTCTTGTGGCTCTCTGCAAGAATCTGTTGGTAATTCTCCTATGTGTTTTTGCATCATCAGCGAACATTTAGATAGGTTCCATTTCCAGTGTTACTGCCTGTCATTTATATTTACTAAAAACATAATTGATGCCAGCACTGAGCCTTGTGGAACTCCGCCGGTCACTTCCCTCCATGATGAGCAATTTCCCTTTAGTGCTGTTCTCATTTCCCTTTTTCTGAGAAAATCCTGCATCCAACAATACAGGTTGCCTTGGATTCCTTCTTCATAGTATAGTTTCCATAAAAGTCTTTGGTGCAGTATTCTGTCAAATGCTTTCTTGAAATCTATATAGACACTGTCCACCCATCATTCTCTTTTTTATAATGTTTCTTCAACTCTATCATAGAAGCATAATAGATTAGTAACATAATTTTCCCTTTCTAAAACCGAAATGCGTTTCTGTTATCACATTGTGTTCTTCTAGATGGTTTACCACAACTTTTCTTATCAGCTTTTCTAGTATCTTACTTACATCACTGGTCAGTGATCTTCGTCGAATCGTCGGTAGCTGAGTGGATTCTGCCTATTCCCATTCTTGAATAGGTGAACAATGTTTGCTTTCTTCCAAATATCAGGTAGTTTACCTTGACCTAAGGATTCCTTGAATATTAAATAATGTATTGGTCTGCTTAACTCTTTTGCACATTCATGTAGCATTCACATGTAGCACCCAACCTGAAATTTCGTCAGGACCATTTGCTTCCTTTGTCTAATTTACTTAACTCTTCCTGTACTTCTTGTTCTGATATCTAATATCCAGTTATATGTGTGGGCAGGCTTGTTCCATATTATCTCCCTCAACATTAATTTCTTCTGTAAAACTAATTGGGAATTTTTATTTAGAACTTTACAAATATCTTTTTCCTGTGTATAGATGATCCCCTCGTCCGTAATGGACTGTATGTTATCTTAACTTTGGTTTTGCTCAGGATATAGCTGTAAAGTAGCTTCGGTTGATCACTACTTTTATTTATAATGACTTCCTCAAACTGTCTTTGAGTTTCTCTCCTTATCCTTGTATAATTGTTTCTTGCCTGTTTATATTTGTTATATGTCCTCTCCCCACTGTGTCTTCTGTATCTATTCCACAGCAAGTCTTTTCTATTTGATTTCTTACATTCTGTATTAAACCATTCCATTATTTTCATTTCTGTTTCATTGTGCTGAGGGACGTAATTTTGGACACCTATTTCATAAAATTCAGAGAATTTTCTATATATAGCATTTAAATATTGTCCTCTAAGCTTCTTTTCCCAATCTGTTTCTAAGAAATACTTCTTTAGGTCATGGTAGTTGCCCTTTGTGTAGTTTAAGCTTTTTTGTAACTCTCATTACAGTTAATTATGTCATATGCAGTCATGAAGATGCAGTTTAATACAGCCTGGTCGCTTTGGCCGAATGGAGGGCGATACATTATATTATCAATATCACTTTCTTGCCTAGTAAATGTAAGATCTACAACTGATGGATTATGAAGTCCTCTTTTTCTAGTGTTTTCCTTTACATGTTGTGTTAGGAAAAACTCCTGCACAGGATCCAGGAGCTTTTGATCCCAACTTTCATGGCTTCTTACATCTAGAGTATTCCAATTTATACTTGTATTGGAATTTCCAGTTAGTAAAATTCTTTCATATTTCTCTCTCATTCTAGGTAGCAGTGTTCTTAAACTCTGCATTGTACTCTCTGCCAGGTCTTCAAATTCGCTTCTTTCCCAGGTGTTTGTTTTAGGTGGCATGTATAAATTTGCCACAATTACTTTCCTTTCGGATGTGTTAATCTCTACTGAAATCAATTCTACTTGTGAGGGTATATGTAGTTCTATTTCTTTGACTTGTAGATTTTTCTTTGTTAATAATTCATCCTCTTTTTTTTTTTTTTTAATTCCTATCTCTTCCCCATATGTTGTATTCCTCTAAGTTTAGGATATCGTTTGATATCCTTAGGGTTAATTTTGTTTCAGTTAGGCAGATATTATGTCGCTACTTTTCTCTGGTATAGTCTTTCATCTCTAATAAATTTGATACCATTCCATCTACTTTTGAGTACATCAGCTTAATCTTGTTTACATACTTGCCATAGCTTGAGTCTACTACCGTCCTTCTTTTTATTTCCCTGCTGGGTATGTACCATTTTTCTACCTGCAATCCAGTTACTTTGTAAATTTTTTTTTTCTTCCTCTGATCTTTCCTTATTTTTGGTTTTTGCTTCCTCCCTCTTCTCCTTCAGTATTCCCAATTCCTCTTAAGTTATGCATATTTTTGTCCATACTTTTTAAAAATCCTATATTTCCATGAGTTTGTTGGCATTTTTTAATATTTCCTCTACAACGTTTGCACTCTGGAAGGTTATTTTCAGTGGCCTTGACTTACTTCTTACATATTTTCCTAGCCTTTTATGTTTTATATCTTTATCACAGATATCCTCTGATACTTGCTTCAGTATGTTCATTATCTTTTCCATCTCCTTTTTGTCCCTTGAGATTTTATTTTTTATTTCCTCTTTACCAATGCCACTGATTACTATAGATTTGTTAATCTCTACAGCTTCCCTGACTAGTTTTGGGTTGTTTTTTTACGATTTCTTTCCCTTCCTTTCTTACGTTTTTTCTTTTACCTTTGTATCTAAATAATTCTTTACCTTCAACATTTCAGCACACATAGTTTGCACCTCATCTCTGCAATTTCTCACCATTTCATTTACCTATGTTATTTTCTCTTCAATAGTACAACTTTGGTCTATCTGATTGCTTGCTCTCCTGATATTCTCCGTATCGTTTCTGAAATCATCCATATTCTCTCATGACTGACAACTGTACATCCCATTTCACTAGCCTTCGTTCTCAGTGATCTATTATTGTGGCACTTCTGTTTATTTCCTTTATTGATTCTTCACTCTTTGCCCTCTGATTGCGTAGCTCATTCTTAACTTAATCGATTTCCATTTGAAAAGTTCTCTCTAGTTTATTTATCGTAAGTTTCCTTTTCAACCAGTTCTAGGTAGAAATCTTCATCCTGTTTTTTACCATTGTCTCTTCTCTTATCACCTTCTAAAGGCATCTTTCCAAAACATGAAGCCATCTTAAAGAAAAAATAATCTCTACTTACAGCTGTTGCATCACTCTGCCGTCCACTTGCCTTGGTGTTGTTGAGCTGATGTAAGTAAGAAAACTCAGCACATTCCTAGACACTGATTTATAGATGTTTTCTTACTTTAGGCTACTCTTTTTTGCTATTACTTGTCTTACTATGTTGGATCATCACTTAAATTAGCTTTAACGAGCTTGACCCATAACTAGATACAACTTAGGTAACCCCAGAGTGGAGCTCAAATGGTATATGTCCGACTCGTCTGCTGTCTTGTGTGTGTGTGTGTGTGTGTGTGTGCTCACGCAAATCATTATTATTAGGAGATAAGCTAAGCATATCTAGGATAGTAGATGAGGTAATGAAGGGCATGGTGTAGACTGTGACACTGTGTAGTAGTGGTGGGAAGAACATTCGAGCCTTCATAGGGCCTCGGAACCACCTTGCTCCTAACATCTGAATTTCCGCCACAGGAGATAACTGTTATGAATGTCGTTCAGGTTTATCTCTAATAATTTAAAAGGCACATATTTATCTTTAAGGATATCACTGCATTAATTTGCATTTGTATAATCCGGTATCTTACAAATAAATGAGGGTTTTGGCAGGAACACAAAGTCAAATTGGTGCACGTTCAAACTTAACGTAGTCACTTTGGTGCACGTTCAGACTTAATGGGAATTGACCAATCACCGCTCTAGAGCATCACGCAGTGTAACCAATTCCACCTGTCCTCAGCTGGCAATATCAGTGCATCAGACTCCCTGAAACTGACTATAGTTACCGGTTTTGATACCATCTAAGTTAATAAATCTTACAAAGCTCCTTCTTTTCCAGTACAGATGGCTTAGAATACACAGCAGTAACTGACTGTAATTTAATACTTTGATAGCACATCGCACAAGACCATTAAGATTTCAGTGATGATGGTTTGAACCTCGAGGTACAGTAAGGATATTATGGTAAATGATCTCATTCACATTCTTGATAATACATAACATCCAGACCCTTGTTTTTCAACACAGATGAGTTCGGTGTATAATAGAAATAACAGGTTGGTCATCAAAAAACTTTTTCCTGTACCTCCCCCTCTCATCAGGCAACTTGTTTCTTAAGCCCCACCTTCTCCTTAAGTCGGGACCTAACGTCCATGGCTTCCCACACTTTGGGTCGTGGGTGAAAGGGCAGGGCTTAACAGACAAGATGCCTGGTGGTGAGTATACTATCTTACTTATGTTCAAAGGCGTATGTAGGTGATGTACGGTGGACTTGCGTGATTTTCAATGACTTAGTATACTCCTTTAAGTAGAATTCACATTATCATTGCTCGCCTTCACCAGGGCGGAGTGATAATGTTTTTGCTTGCGTTTGTGTGTGTGTGTGTGTGTGTGTGTGTGTGTGTGTGTGTGTGTGTGTATTTATCTGTTCCCATTATATCTCATGAATGACTAGAATTATCAACATGAAACCTTCAGGGTATCAAGATATGACCCAAATCTTAGACAAGTTCGAAAATGGGTAGTCAAAGTCAAGGTCACCAAAATGGTTGCCGAAGGCAAACTAGTTTTTATTGCCCACTTTTAGCACCATTATATTCCATGAACGGCTTGAGCTATCAACATGAAACCTTCAGGGTATCAGGATATGGCCAAAATCGTGGACGAGTTCGAAAATGGGCACTATGGGTCAAGGGCAAGGCCACTCAAAATAACTGCCTAAGGTCAGTAGGGAGTAAACTGTAGTACCAGTCGAGCAGGGCAGTACACCCAATGTGGATGGAAAGCTGATGACGGGAAGAGCTGGAGTTCCCATTTCATCAGCCCTCAGGACTAGTTCCTGATCATCCCCCTTTGCTGAACTTTTTCATTGTTTCAGTAACACAGAGAGTAGGCCTGCATGCTTTCCAGTATAAGTTCCTCTTATTGTCAACACCAAACTACATGCCCATTATACACTTCACTTCCTTTTCAAAATTAGAAAAATGGCATCTCAAACTTAGGCCTCAGAGTCCCCAGGAGGGAGGACCATAATTGCTTATACCATCTGCCCCTTTCCCAGTGATGACTCAGCGAGATGCATGGAACCACTGCCTGACACTTCTTTTTCATTTCTGCAACATTCTTGACGTTTCCTCTAACTTTCTCTCTGCTGAGCACCATCTCTCCTGTAAACCTCACCTTCTCTCACTAACTGACACTCAGTTGTCCGAGGCGACTGACAACAAACCCTTCTCTGTATCCTCCAACTTTCTCTATGTTCATTTCAAAGCCAGGGGTAGCTGTTGTGCATATGTACACACTGATATGTCTTGCTCTCGTGCTCCTGAACTTCAGTGTTCTGATTTCTCTGCTCTCTGATTTCGGCTTTCCTGTCATTCTCTGAATAAATATACCGTATCTGTGCTGTTTACTTATCCCCTAATTCTACTGACCATGAAAAATTCTTCGACTGTCTTACTCCTAAGATGGAACACATTCTGTCCATTTCTCCTTTCTCTGTAGTCTCCATTCTAGGAGATTTCAATGTTCACCACCACCTTTGGCTCTCCTCTCCTTTCACTGATCCACCTAGTGAACAAACCTACATCTTTTCAACCCTTAATGACCTACAGCAACTTGTACAGCACCCTACCAGTATCACTGACCATCTTGGAGAGAGTTCCAACATACCTTACCCTTTCATTACAACTAATCCTTCTGCTTACACTGCTAATCTTTTCTCTCCGTTTGGCTCCTCCGATCACAACCTTATTACCTTGACCAGTCCTATTGGCCCAGTAGGGCCTGTGGATCCTCCAAAGTAATGTTGGTTGTGGCACTTTGGGGCCACAGACTGGAAAGCCCTCAGGCAGTACTTCTTTAATTTTCCATGGAATGATTATTGCATCCATGGCCGAGAGCCATCTGAGTGTGCCTTGCACATTACAGAGGCTATTCTTTCACACACTGAAGCATACATTCCTCTCTCATATCCTTTGATTAATGCAAAAAAAAAAAAAATGGTGTAATCATGCTTGTTCTAACGCTGTCCACGACAAGGGGAAGGCCTACAAAAGGCACCAGAGCCAACTCACTCCTGAATCTCATCTTTTTTATGTTTCTGCCCGGAATTGTGCTAAATCTGTTCTTTGCTCTGGAAAAAAAAAATTAATCCGTACTAAATGCTCTGAACTCTCCAATTCGAATTCTTCCCACTCCTTCTGGTACCTTGCCAAAAACCTGTCTAACAACTTTACCTAATCATCCTTCCCTCCTCTTTTCCATTCTGACGGCTCTATATCTATTTCTTCTACTGATAAAGCAGAACTCTTCACTCAGACTTTCTCTTCTAGTTCCACCTTAGACGATTCCAGCACTGTCCCTCCATCACTTCCCACCTCTGACTTCCTCATGGCTGTTAAAATTTCTTCAACTGACTTACTTTCTGCCATCACTAGCCTCAGTACTAAGAGAGCATATGGGCCTGATGGGATCCCTCCTGTTGTCCTCAAGAGCTGTGCTTCTGTGGTTACACCTTGCCTAAATAAATTCTTTCGCCTTTGTCTATCATCTTCTACCTTTCCTTCTTGCTGGAAGTCTGCTCTCATTCAGCCTGTCCCAAAGAAGGGTGATATTTCCCAACCCTCTAACTATTGCCCAATTGCTTTAACATCCTGTATTTCAAAAGTTTTTGAGTGTTCTTAACAAAAAAAAATTTAAAGTACCGGTACCCTTGCTGTCACAACCTTCTTTCCGATCATCAGTATGGGTTCTGCCAGGGATGCTGCACAGGCGATCTTCTCACCTACCTTTGAGACTCCTGGTCATCCTCCTTTCGGGATTTTGGCGAATGCTTTGCCATTGCACTTGACATCTCGAAGGCTTTCGATTGAGTCTGGCATAAACCTTTAATTTTCAAACTGCCCTCTTACAGTTTCTATCGTCCTGTCTGTGTCTTTATCTATAGCTTCCTTTCTGGTCATTCTATAGTTCCTGCTGTAGATGGCCACCGTTCTTCTCTTAGAGCTATCAATAGCAAAGTTCCTCAGTGCTCTGTCTTATCACCAGCTCTCTTTCTTTTGCTCGTCAATGACCTAAGCTGTACACCCGAGGAAAGTTCCGCCTTATACAACTGCCTGCCAGTTCGAACCTTTCTGCATGAGACAACCACAGGTATGCGTGAGACAGCCACTAGTGAAGCAGTAGCCAGATACTCAAATGTCTGGTACCATTGTGTTGGGTGGAAGAGGTTAAGAGAGGAGGAAGGCTGGGGGAGTTGATAGTTTCTAACCCTCCCTCTGCCATCCCAATCCTTCTCACACAGTTACCAGATAGATGAATGTTGGCTACTGCTTCGCTACCACTTGTCCCACATTTACTATTTCGAAGTGGTGAGCGAGTGTATAACGCGGAACTTTCCGGGGGTGTACATCTAACCCTATCCACTCATTTTTTTTTTTTTTATGCGAGGAAGAAGGAACCAAAGGCCATGAGCCCGCAGTAACAGTTCCCTCCAAGAGAAAAACAAAATACAATAGAGAGCCAAATTCAAGATCCGATCATTTTGAGATGCCTGGACACACTGTGTTTGAAAGACTGGAGATCATAGGCAGCAGGAAATACAGACAGAGGGAGACAGTTCCAGAGCTGACCTGTTGCATAAATGAAAGACTGGGAGTAACGGTTAACTCTTGCATTAGAGAGTTGGACAGAAAAGGGATGAGAGTTTGCTGCCAGACGGGTGCTACGCGCCCGTCGTAGAGGTGGAGGAATGCAAGCAGACAGTTCAGAGGAGCAGTGACCATTAAAGTAGCGATAGAAAAGAGATAAAGATGCAACAGTGCGGCGAAGAGACAGAGGTTGAAGGGAGTCAGTAAGAGGAAGAGAGTTAATGAGACGAAAAGCCTTTGACTCCACCCTATTGAGAAGAGCTGTATGTGGGGAGCCTCCCCACACATGAGAGTTGTACTCCACACAGGGGCGGATAAAACCCCTGTATAGAGTCAACAATTGTGCAGGGGTAAAGAAAGAATGGAGTTGCCTTAGCACACCCAATCTCTTGGAAGCAGATTTTACAAGAGATGTAATATGATCTTTCCAAGATAAGTCCCGAGTAAATGAAACCCCAAGCATGTTCAAGGATGATGCAGGATTAAGCTGAATATTATTAAACATTAGTGGGTGTACCTGTGGAAGATTTTGTCGGGTTGATAGGTGTAAGAACTAAGCCTTAGATGCATTAAAAACAACCATATTATTATTACCCCAGTCAGAGACACGAGCCAAGTCAGACATTAGGTGTACCATAGCCTCATCCCTAGTTTGTTGAAGTAACTGTTGAGATGGGCGTTGTGGGAACCGAATGGAAAGGTGAAGGGTGAAGTCATCAGCATATGAGTGGATAGGGTTAGATGTACAGCTTAGAAGATCATTGATGAATAAAAGGAAGAGAGTTGGTGATAGGACAGAGCCCTGAGGAACACCACTGTTGATAGATCTAGGAGAAGAACGATGGCCGTCTACAACAGCGGCTATAGAACGACCAGAAAGGAAGCTAGCGATGAAGGCACAGATAGAAGGATAGAAACCGTAGGAGGGCAGTTTGGAAATTAAAGATTTATGCCAGACTCGATCGAAAGCCTTTGAGATGTCAAGTGCGATGACAAAGCTTTCGCCAAAGTCCCGAAAGGAGGATGACCAGGAGTCTGAAAGGTAGGTGAGAAGATCGCCAGTGGAGCGTCCCTGACGAAACCCGTACTGATGATCGGAAAGAAGGTTGTGATAGGAAAGATGCCTTAAAATTTTTCTAATGAGAATTGACTCGAAAACTTTTGAAATACAGGACGTTAAAGCAATTGGACGATAGTTGGAGGGTTGGGAGTGGTCACCCTTCTTTGGGACTGGCTGAATGAGAGCAAACTTCCGGCAAGAAGGAAAGGAGTTGACAGACAAAGGCGAAAGAGTTTGCCTAGGCAGGGTGTAAGCACAGAAGCACAGTTCTAGAGAACAACAGGAGGGACCCCATCAGGCCCATATGCCTTGTTAGTACTGAGGCCTGTGATGGCAGAAAATACAATAACTGAAGAAATTTTAATATCAGCCATGAGGAAGTCAGAGGGGGGAAGTGATGGAGGAACAGCACCGGAATCGTCTAAGGTGGAATTGGAGGAGAAAGTAGGGCAAAGAGATCTGCTTTATCAGTAGAAGAAATAGCTACAGAACCATCAGAGTAGAAAAGAGGAGGGAAGGATGATGAGGTAAAGTTGTTAGAAAGATTTTTGGCAAGGAGCCAGAAGGAGCGGGAAGAATTCGAGTTGGAGAGTTGAGAGCATTTAGAATGGATGAAATTATTTTTAGTAGAGCGAAGAACAGACTTAGCACGATTCCGGGCGGAAACGTAAAGATGATGTGATTCAGGGGTGGGTTGGCTCCGGTACCTTTTGTAGGCCCTCTCCTTGTTGCGGACAGCATTAGAACAAGCGTGATTAAACCAAGGCTTTCTTGCATACACTGATGACTTCATCCTTCGCCTTTCCATTTGCTTCCGACAGCGTCCATCTTAGCAGTTACTTCAACAAACAAGGAATGAGGCTATGGCACACCTGATGTCTGACTTGGCTCATATCTCTGACTGGGATATAAGTAATCTTGTTTTTAATGCATCAAAAATTCAAGTTCTTTCATATATCAATCCGACAAAATCTTCCACAGGAGTATCCTTTAATTTTTAACAGTATCCAGCTTAATCTTGCATCATCTTTAAACATACTTGGGGTTTCATTCTCTCAGGAATAACAGTATCCAGCTTAATCCTGCATCATCTTCAAACATACTTGGGATTTCATTTTCTCGGGACTTACCTTAGAAAGAACGTATTACCTCTCTCGTAAAATCTGCTTCCAAGGGATTAGGTGTGCTAAGCCTACTATGTGTCTTCTTTACCCCTGCACCGTTGCTGACTTTATACACGGGTTTTATTCGCCCCTGTGTAGAATACAACTGTCATGTGTGGGGAGGCTCCCCACATACAGCTCTTCTCAACAAGGTGAAGTCAGATGCTTTTCATCTCATCAACTCTCCTCCTCTTACTAGCTCCCTTCAACCTCCGTGTCTTCTCAATACTGTTGCATCTTAATCACTTTTTTATTGCTACTTCAATGATCATTGCTTGGCTGAACTGTCTGCTTGCATCCCTCCTCTAGTATGGCAGGTGTGTAGCATCCATCTGGCAACCAACTCTCATCTCTATTCTGTACAGCTCTCTAATGCAAGAGTTAACCGTTACTCTCAATCCTTCATGTATGCAACAGGTCAGCTGTGGAACTGTCTCCCTGTCTATATATCCTACTGCCTATGATCTCTAGTCTTTCAACAGCAATGTGCCCAGGCATCCCGAACAGTTCTTGAATTTGGCTCTCTTATATATATTTTTTCTCGGGGGAACAATTTACAGGCTCCTGGCCTTTCTGTCCTTCCATGTATATATATATATGTATATATATACATATATATATATATATATATATATATTGATCTATATAAATACATATATATATATATATTTATCTATCTATCTATCTATCTATATATATATATGTATATATATATAGTTTTTATCACCCCCACCCCCTTTTTAGCACCATAATGTTTCATGAATGGTTTGAGCTATCAGCAGGGTATCAGGATATCAAGATATGACTAAAATCTTGGACGAGTTCGAAAATGGGCAGTAGGGGTCAAGGTCAAGGTCATTAAATGGCTGCCAAAGTTCAACTAGTTTTTATTGCCACCTTTAGCACCATTATATCTCATGAACAGCTTTAGCTATCAATATGAAACTTTAATGGTATAAAGATATAGCCAAAATCTTTCGGACCCCCTGGGGGGTGGCGCCGCCTCCTGGCCCCCCCAGGGAGGTAGCGCCCCCCCCCCCGGCCCCCTCGGGGAGGCAGCAGCCGTCCGTCCCACCACGCGTCCCCTGGGAGGCCCCGCTCTCCTGCCGCCCCCGGGCGGGGGCAACGACCCCCAGCCTCCCCCACCGGGTCCCCGACTTCCGGGGAGTCCCTGGCACCCCCTAGGGGGCGCCGTCCCCCAGCCCCCCCGGGTAGCTCTCCTCCCACAGTCACCCTTGGGGGGGAACGCGCTTGCAACTTGGCCAACAGCATTTTGTGGCGAGCATTAACATTGGTCTTTCTTTTTTTTCTTCTTTTTCATATATTTATAATTATAATTTTATTATTATTATTATTATTATTATTATTATTATTGTTATTATTACCAATATTATTATTATTATTATTATTATTATTATTATTATCATATTATTATTATTATTATTATTATTATTATTATTATTACTACTACTACTACTACTACTACCACTACTACTACTACTACTACTACTACTGCTACTGCTACTACTATTATTATTATTATTATTATTATTATTATTATTATTATTATTATTATTATTATTATTATTATTACTCTTATTTTTATTATTATTTTCAGTTGACAGTGAGGCACAGGAACTTGAGGATGACATAAATATACTCTTAACAATACCACCATCATACCTAACGAACAACCATTCCCCTACTCTGCCCAGCACTTAATATGACGGAAGAGATAGATGAATCCACCCATCCATCTATCACACAATCCTTTCTTGATCCATCAGGAGTATAAGAGTCCGAGGCTGGGCTACTAAGGCGAGGGTGACCAGCATCACTTGGGATTGTGAGGGCAATATTTTCCAATAAATAAACCTTTACAGGCAGTTGGGCCACTCAACCCACTAAGCTACCAGGTGTCATTGGGCTATATGGTTACCACCCAGTGTAGTATATGGTTCCCTGGTTTACAGAACTCTGTTTATCTTGCCATGCATTGTAGAGTCACCCGAAGGCAACACTAGAGCGAATGACTTGATGATGGACTCTCACCCACCATAGATAACAAGCAATTTTACAAGTACACCAAATAGATAAGGTGATGGCGGTGATAAATAAATAGATAAATAACAACTACTCGTCTACTAACAGTGTCTGTCAGCACAAAGGCACTTGGGGTCCACCAAATCACTACTACAACTCTTTCTCTGACGTCATTAAACTGGTTGCTTGTTACCCGTTCCCGCCCCAGAAGTGACCCGGGTCCGGTATTGTTTCCACTTTGTGTCTGCCTGTATGTTCACAAAACTACTAGTGCGATTTTGACTAAAATTACCGGGATTATGGGCTCTGACCTTCCCATCACCAGATTAAATTTTGGGCGAAAATGGGCCAAGGCCCAGGCTGTGGGCCCAAAAATGCAAAAAAAGTAAAAAAGATTTTTTTTTTTTGCCATAACTCCTTTCAAATTCGTCAAATCAATATGAAACCAAAACCTAAAGGTGCATCTTTCAAAGCTGCATCCTATAACATGCCTCATTACATCATGGGAGGTCATCCACTAGTTATTGGTAGGGGGGTCAATGTCAAGTGGGTCGGGCCTAAAATTTCAAATGGGCATAAATCGTCAGTTTTCACCCCATTTACTAAAAATTTAATATATCTCTGACTAGATATCCTGCTGTGTTTATGTCAGCACTAAAATGACTGCCGGGGACGGGTTTGCTGTGCCTTAGCATGACTTCTTACTGTAATTAGAACAGAGTTCGCTGCATTTGTCACACCCTCTGAAAGGCACGACTTACCTACATGCCAGTATTTATAGAAGGGATGAGGACATTGTTACAGGGAAGCCAAGGAGCCACAAATACCCTTCCTTCAGGCCTTAAAGACACTGAGAGTAGTCGGACAGGGACCCAGGGGCCTGACTGCGGGTGACCTGCTATTTTTTTTTTTTTTTTTTTTTTGATAATGAATGGAGGAAGGAAAAACAAAGGAAAATAAAATAAGTCCATGTACCTAAAGGCATCCTCCATTCATAAACTACTTATAACAATTGGATTTAAAATTGAGAGGATTAAATGTATGTGGGAAGCAACTCCCAGGAAGCGAATTCCAGAGAGTAGTAGTTCTGGGGATAAATGAATTTTGATAAGCAGAGGTTCTGCATTGTGGGGGAGAGAGTGTGACTTCATAGCTGCCCGAGTATTTCGGGAGAAAATGTGAAGGGGAGGCACAATTGAAGCCAGTTCGTTAGAACATTTACGGTAAAAATATCGATAAAATAGTGCTAAAGAAGCAACATCCCTACGTACTGATAACGGAGGAAGGTCCTGCGTTATGGCAGGATTATTGATTAATCTAATGGCTTTATTTTGAATTTTGTCCAACTGCTTCAATGCAACCGCTCAACATCCACTCCACAGTGGTGAACAGTATTCGATCTGAGTACGTACATGACTTTTGTATATTGTGGCCATCTGCTAGTCAGTGAAGAACTCGCGAACTCTGTACATAAGTCCCAGCTTTTTAGAAGCATTTTTAGCAAGGGATTTAACATAAGCTGTCCAGTTTAGGTTGGGGTTTAGAGTAACACCTAGGATATCAATTGTAGTGGATATGGGAATGCTGAGATCATTTAAAATTATGTGAGAGTCTGAGGGATTCTTTCTGTTGGAGAAATTAATGTATTTAGTTTTCTGAGCATTAAATGAGACCAGATTTTTTTGTCCCAATTGATTAATTTTAGATAGGTCCTGGTTCAGAGAAACTGCTGTGTTTATTTGGGAATTCATAATATCAAACTGTGTAAAGGAGGTGCTAAATGTGAAAGACCTATGAAGGGTCAAGTCATCAGCATAAGAATGTATTGGGTTGTGCGTGACAGATAGGTCATTTATATGTATGAGAAAGAGGGTTGGCGCCAAAACTGATCCCTGAGGTACGCCAGCATTTATGGAATGAAACTGAGAATAAATACGGTCTACCATGACCCGTATTTTTCTACTATGAAGGTAAGAAGAAATTAGAGGAACCAGTGATGCAAGGCCATAGTGTGACATCTTAGACAATAAGGCCTGGTGCCATACTCTGTCAAATGCTTTTGAAATATCAAGTGCTACTGTGTGTGTTCACCATGTTGGTCTATTGTTTTGTTAATCTGATGGGTAAGAAACCAAAGAATATCTACAGTTGAACGTTCCTGTCTACTGTAAATCCATACTGCCGATCACTGATCAATTTATTGATTTCTAGATGCTTGACTATGTGTTTGTTAATTAGTGTCTCAAAAACTTTACCGAGAACAGAAGTTATTGCAATTGGTCTGTAGTTTGATGGATCAGAAGTTGCCCCCTTTTTAGGAACAGGATGGATATTTGCTTCTTTCCAAGGGGCTGGAAAAATTGAGGCACGGATGCATAAGCGGAAAAATTTTGCTAATACTGGAGCCAACACTGAGGAGCAATTTTTAAGTACTATTGAAGGAATTTCATCTGGACCAGTGGCTTTGTCTGCTGATAGATTCTATAATACGGCTTGTACGTGTCTGGTGTGAATCATGAAAGGAGGTATTTGAGGGGAATCAAAATCAAGTACAGGAATATTATGTTCTGAATTTAGGGTTGAGTTTGTTGAAGAAATGTCAACAAGAAGGTTGGCTTTTCCGCGTGGGTCATTTACTAGATTTCCATTGGGGGACTGTAACGGTGGAATGGAAGAGGTGGTAGTGAAGTTAGTTTTGAATGAATTAAGGGTTGACCAGAATATTTTGTTATCATTTGGGTTGTTTAGTAGTTTGTTAGCTTGTCTATGTAGAAAGTTTGATTTAGAAAGATTGATAATAGTTTTGGGATGGTCTCTGATATTTTTATAACAGTTAAAGGCTTCTTTGGTTTTGGTCCTTGTGCAAGTGTTATAGGCTATTGTTTTATGTTCTGTTACTCTAGCACAATTGTGGTCAAACCATTTAGGAGAATAACATCTTTTTCTGTAACTATGATGGGGAATGAATGTTTCCATGCCGACTTTAATGAAATCCTGTATGTGGCCCAATGTGGAATTTGCATCATGGGAGAAAAAGGAGGTCCAAGGAACATCCATGAGAAAATTTTGAAGTCCCTCCCAGTCTGCCCTGTCGTAGTGCCATTTAGTCATCACGACAGGTTCAGAGCAGGAGGGTATGGTAGGTGTGAAACTGGTGGCTTGAATCAGACATTGATCCGAGGATCCGAGGGGGGACTTCACTTCGACATTATAATTATCTGAATTGGTTGTTAGAAATATGTCCAGTAGGTGGGGATTTTGATCGGAGTTGTCTAGTACACGGGTGGGTTGACTGACTAACTGGGTGAGATTAAATGAGTCTGCAAATAGCTCACATTCAAGACCAGAGTCATCAGTTCTGGGTGAATAAGTGAGCCATTCGACATTATGGACATTAAAATCACCCAGAATAGTAATTTCTGATGCAGTATTAATGTTGAGGACACTTAGTTGTGAAGACAGAGAGTCAAATAAACTCGGCTCTGAAGGGACTTTAGGGGAACGATAAACACAACAGAAATACATAATTTTACCAAAAGAATTTAATTTGTATATGGAATAGTCGAAAAAAGGACAATTAAATTTTGTGATCTCCTCCAGGGCAATTTCTGATTTAGCAAGGCAACATACGCCTCCTTTGGGTCTGAAATTTTGAATCAAGATATAACCAGGAAAATTAAATCGAGCTGAATCAGAGGTGCAGCTTACTTGTGTCTCTGTCAGAAATAGCAGATCAGGGGATTCAAACTGGAGGAAATTTTGAACAGAACTGATGTTGGAATGAAGTCCCCTAATGTTGCAAAAGAAAAATTTACTGCACTGATGAGCAGATTTAGGGTGCCGCAACACTGGAGGTGGCACAGTCGCTTGACAGCAGATATTTTCAAACTGAAAAATTATTCGCATATATTTCTGTTCAGTTACTTTTCTTTTTCAGTTGTGTCTTTTAGAGACATGTATACAATATTTATATAATATACGTAATTTACATTTGGAGGCTCTAAACACGAGTCACATAAGAGACATAGTCCTACAGTACGTCAATAAAGGCGAGGCCCGAGTGATGGATACCTAGCTGGCTGAAGCATGATACAAAAATAGGGCACAAAATGAACCTAAAAAAGGCATAAAAAGATCCTCCAAGGAACCCTAAACAGAGATATGAGTAACTAACGACACTTAGCATCTTGCTCGGCACAGAAAAGATTGCTGGAGCGCCCAAGGGCTCTTTTGAACTAGTTCCTTTGGATATAATAGGTGACTCAGGTAAGACAAAGGTAATAGTAGGCCGGCTAATGTCGCTAGCACTTTCTGGCAATGATCCTTGTGTACACGACAGAGATTAATCCGAGGCTTTCTTCTTCCCAACAGATACTTTTGGGAGCCGGCACTGGAGGTTCTAAACAGATCCACCAAACCTCCTCTGCAGTTCAGCTTCCCAAACTTCATTAGCTCGCCTGTCTAAATGAATGATCCTCGTTGCATCAACAGATTTTATTCTAATATTAATTTTTCTTCTTCCCAACAGATATTTTTGGTTGCCGGCAATGAAGGCCCTAAACAGATCCATCACACCTCCTTTGCACCTCAGCTTCCCAGACTTCATCCAGTTCGCCACTCATCATTTTCCCACAGAATCACACTGGCGGCCTCTCAGCCAGACGTGCTCCCCATGTCGAATCCATTACCAGTTTGTTATGATGATGGAAACATTTGCTGAGGATCTTCAGTTTATCGCAACCGATCTTAATATTACAACGATCGACTTCGATGTCAGGATTAACAAGAAGTAAGTTGTGTTTAACTTTTTAAAGAAGTGCTTCAAATAACGTCACTTGGTTACTAATATCCATCAAAAATAACGAATACATGTTTAGGATATTCATTCAGGATTGTTGAGATGGTGTTAGTTGGGTTTGTTTATGACGTCAGAAGTTACTAATGAAATTCACTCAAGATTGTTTCTGTGACATTCAAATCGGCAAACTGTTCCTTACCTTCGCCTGGCTTTTGTCTTGTGTGCGTTCTAGTTAAGAGTCAAAGAGGCCAGAGGTCCTGCTCCTCTGCCCTCCTTGTTAAAGTACCTCATACTTTCTCTCTCTCTCTCTCTCTGTCGAGTGAGTGATAACTGGCAATAGATGTGGTCCCATCTCCTTTATTTAATTAGCTAGACCCCCTGCCCTCAAACTCTGTGAATGCCACTGTTCTGTCACCATTTGACTCCTCTGCCAACTGACCCCTATTGGATGGATCTAGAATATAACATCTTGGGCACATACGCATTGCAAACTGATTACTTCTTGGATACATATGGAACTTGCATAATACATACACTTTTCGCCTGAACTTGGCACAGATTTTCCTCCTTTGGAAGCTTACTCAACATAGTGGCAGAAAGAATAATACTACGGTTCAACATCCATTCCACAGCACTTCTTCATGACTAATACTACATTCCAGTGTTAATCTGTTGTTATAACTCAACATTGAAGCTGGAGATATGGCAAATTTAGGCCAAATTAGAGTAAAATGGGTTTTGCACATAAGCCCGTCTCTGGCTACTCTTACTAAGGGTCAACTACCCAACACTTATTTTCTCTCATTTTCTTGCATGGATCTATTATCCCCCATGGACCCCATGGACGTGAGAAAAAAAAATGCATTAAGATTACTGCTCTGGAGATAATAGAAGGAACTTTTTACTGAATAGCTCTTAATCCCACCTATTTAAATAACATATAATGCAGGGTGTGGTGTGAGTTGCTACTGACAGCTGGTGGGAGGTAAAGAGGGCAAGTTGTAGGTCACCGGATCACTGAAGGCTTGACGATCAGCAGGATCGTGGCTGGGATGAAGGTTTGATGAAAGGCTTTGCGGCAGACAGCAGGGATGGCGGAGGCTGATAGTTTAAACGGCAGGCAGACTTATTGACAGGATTAGCAGCAGACAGACTTATTACCTCGCCCGAACGGAGTTCGACGAGCTAATGTTTTTGGTCGAGTTTGTTTGTATGTTAGCAACATTACGGAAAAACGGCTGAATTAAATCACACGAAACTTTCGATGTATGAGGGCGCTGGTCCGCAAAAAAGTGATTAAATTTTGGAGGTAATCGAGTGACCCTGAAAGGTCAAAATCAAGGTCACGGATTTTCAGAGAGCTATAACTTGAAAACCGTTGAAGATATATTTACTATTATAAACATACAGGAACTCGTAATATTGGCTTTCATTTGGCACCAAGACCTTTGACCCTGAATGAACTTGAAAGGTCAAACTCAGGGTCACGGATATTCCGAGGGCTATAAATCGAAACTGGTTGAAAATAGAGATATATATTATTATCAACATATAGGCAATCCCATATGAGTTTTTAATTGGTACCTTGACCTTTGACCATGAGTGGCCCTGAAAGGTCAAACTCGAGGTCACAGATATTCAGGGGGCTATAACTAGAAAAATTCGCTGAACATAGAGATATTTACTGTTACCAAGAATGGGAAGTTTCAAACGGACTTTCATTTGGCAGCATGACCTTTGACCTCGAGTGACCTTGAATAGTCAAATGCAAGATCACGGATTTTCAGAGGGTGTAACTTGAAAACATTTGTCTCATTACCTTAGACTTTAATCGTGACTGACACTATATGACAGAAACGAGTCAGTATTTAACAATAAAATAACTGCTGTCGGGCAAGGCTTGTGCCTGGCATCACTTGTTGACAAGTTGATTTGGGCAGGCTTGGTTGGCAACAGATAGACTTGGTGACAGGCTGCCTTACTGACGTCAAACTTCGTTGGCGAAAGATGGCAGACAGTTGGTATATAGGCTACTGGATCTGACGGTAGAAAGACATGAAACAGGGGTGTTCTGAACCTCACTGCCACCAAAATGTGTGCTGTGGGCCCGTCGATTTACCATCAGAACTTCAGGTTGACCTTAAACACTCCTTATGACTGCTGGATGCTTTATTGGGAGCTTCGATGTTACACCCACGAAGTGTAGTTGATCTCTCTCTCTCCCATACTACAGTATCTTTCACGGCACAGGCGGAGAGTCTCCTTTGCGTGTTGCCTATTGTCACCCTTGTGCTGTTTTCAGATAGAACTGTCTCTTCAGCAGAATTTGCAAAAGATTTGCTGGCCTCAGCCTGACTCACAGATGTCTCAGCACGAAACATCCGGTTGCTTACTCTTACACTTGGACTAGTTTCTTCCCCATGGACGTGTTTCCCTTGGATCAAGTTTTACCCCATGGATGTGTTTCCCTTGGACCAGATTCCAGGAGACTGAAATAAAAAGGAACTAAAAAAAAAAAAAGGTAATACTAGTGATGATTCTGGTGGGAGTGGGGGTGGTGGCAGTGATGATGATGATGATCATCATCATCATCATGATCACGATCAAGATTTTTATTGTAAAAATGGTGGTGGTGATGATAATAGTGATGATGATTATGATGTCGATGGAGATGATGAAAATGAAAATAATAATAATAATGATAATAATAATAATAATAATAATAATAATAAGCTTCACTTCCATACGTTAGAGTTGGTATAACAATACTGTCGTGTAGCAACCTTTCTTCCCTGCTGCACCGTTTCAAGCACTTCACCCTCTAAACTTCCATCCTTACTCATCACACTACCCAAGTACTTAAATGCACGCACATTCTCCATTTCTTCCCCATCCAGTCTCACTGTAATATCACTAACTTCACTTCTCTCGAAGACCATAATTTTACTCTTCCCTACATTCACCTTTAGATTCTGTTTCTTACACACTCTCCCAAACTCATCCACAAAGCCTTGTAGCTCCCCTTCGTCTTCACTTAACAACACAGTATCATGTGCAAACAACAGTACAGGGAGTTTCCAAACACTGCCCTCTCTCACTAGGGCCACTCCAGCATCCACTGCCCTACCTTGTATCTCTTTTATAACCCCATCCATATACAGATTGAACAACCATGGAGACATGACACATCCCTGCTTCAATCCAACCTTCAGATAGAAAAATTCACTCAGTTCACCATCCACACGCCCTGCAGCCTTGGGACCCTCATACATACTATTCACGGCATTCAACAACTTCCCATCTACTCCATATATTCTTACTACTTTCCACAATCCTTGTCTATCCACTCTGTCATATGCTTTCTCCAAATCCATGAAGGCTGCATACAACTTCTTTCCCTTCTCTAGTTTTCCACAAAGGATCTAGGAATGAATATCTGATCTATACAACCTCTTCCCTTCCTAAAACCTCCCTGTTCTTCTCCAGCTAAGTCCTCTGTTATTTCCCTAACTCTGTCAATCCTACCATATACTTTTCCTATTACACTAAGAAGGCAAATGCCCCTATGATTACCACACTCTTCTTTTTCCCCTTTTCCTTTGTACAGACGTTGTTGGAGGGGCAGAAGTCAAGAGTGAGAGCAGTGGAAATGAGTTATTTGAGAGGAGCATGCGAAGTAACATGGAGAGACAGGCTGACAAATGAGGAAGTGAGGGAGCGGTGTGTTGTAGATGTGGATATGATAGGAAGCGTTAGGAGAAACACACTAAAGTGGTTTGGCCACGTGGAGAGGATGGAGAGTGAGAGACTGATGAGGAGAGTGTATGTGAGTGAGGTGAAGGGAGGGAGAGGGAGGGGGAGGCCGAGGATGAGATGGAGGGATGGAGTTGAGAGGTATATGAGAGAGGGGGTGTGTGAGCTGGGAGCAGGGCAGTGAAATGTCGGGGGACAGGGACATGGAGACGATTTGTTTGGGGTCACCCCTTACGGGATTAAGGCTCTGGCAATAGATAATATTAATAATAATAATAATAATAATAATAATAATAATAAGAATGATGATAATAACTAGAAAATGGAAATTGCCATTAGCAGTTTCAATAATTCACCACATGACAAGGTCATCTATTCTATCCATGTGACCTCAGTACATAAAAAGTATGCAAATTTTGAGTTTTGACCTTGACTGTGGCCTCGAGTTTTGCGTCAAGGTAATTCATACTTGTTAGCCATGTATAGCATATGAAGTTCTATAAATGTACCAAGTTTGGTGATTGTAGCTCAGTTCTATCTTGATTTTTTAAATAGTGCAATTGAAGTTTGACCTTGGCTGTGACCTTGAGTATTGGGTGAAAGTCATCCATACTTGGTAGCCATGCATAACATATCAAGTTCTATAAATGTACCAAGTTTGGCGATTGTAGCCCAATTCTATCTTGATTGTTAAATTGTGCACTCAGTGACCCCAAACTACTTTCCATTGACCCTTGGGCGATCTCAGAAACTACTGGACCAACTGGGCCCATAATTAATTTAGACCTGCTCCCCGACCTTGGCTATGTCCCACAAATATTTCAAGTCGGTACCTTTAATAGTTCCTGAGAATCCACGTATAGACTGTTTTTATAGGTTTTGGATGTATGCTAACTGGGAAACCAGTGCTGGGAACTGGATGATATTTGGTCATATGAAGCTGCTAGCCGGGGGACTCAGGTGGCCAAGTATGGTGGCTGTAGCTTTGAAATTCAGTGAATATGAGCAATTTACTTCTTTGTTAGAAAGAATAATAAGAATAACTAGAAAACAGAAGCCGCCATTAGCAGTTTCAACAACTCACCACATTATATGGTCACTCAATTTCTTCCTCAGTTCGACAGCAGGGGCCAATTTATTTCCCAATACCTATCGCTGATGCTGGTGATTTCAACAGGCTTCATATAATGTTTCCTTTGAAGTGAAGGTTTTATGGCCTCCCTGGAAGAGTGTCAAACAGGCTGTGACCTTGAATTTTGGGTGAAGGTCATTTATACTTGGTAGCGATGCATAACAAATCAAGTTCTATAAATGTACTAAGTTTCGTGACTGAAGTTCAGTTCTATTTTGGCTTTTAAAAATTGTGCACTCAGTGCCCCCAGAGTGCTTTCCACTGACCCCTGGGTCTCAGAAACTATTGGCTCAAATGGGCCCATAGTCATTTCAGACCTGCTCCCCGACCTTGGCTATGACCCACAAATATTTCAAGTTTATACTTTTAGCGGTCTCTGAGAATCCGCAAATAGACTATTCTTTATATTTTTTCCCCAGTACTGGGAACTAGATGATACTGGGTCATATGAAGCCGCCAAATGGGGGACTCAGATGGCCAAGTATGATGGCCGTAGCTTTGAAACTGAATGAATACGAGCAATTTACTTCATCGTAGGAAAGAATAATAATAATAATAATAATAATAATAATATAACTCATCAGTGGAGTGGTGAGTTATAAATATACCAGCAACAACAACAACAATGATACCGGTCATCATCATCATTATCATAATTAAAATTATACTAGAAAAGATGGCAATGCAGTGATTTCATAGAAGGTTATAGAGATATTTATATTCGTTTTGTAAGAACACCGCGAGACCTCTACCATGATGTAGTCATATTGTAACTAACACACTCTTTTGTGATTTTATCATCCCAATACTTGAATGTGTAGCCTCGAGTACAGTAGGGTGTGTTGACAACAGTAGGGTGTATTGACAACAACAATCAGTGTGTCCGTGGTTTTATGGCTGAATATTGTAATTAATAGAAATATAACTGAGCTGATGCAAATGTCATCCTTTATGCACTTGAACTCCTATTGACGATTTTAATATCACTATTTCTTTGATGATTTTTTTTTTCTCACAAGCGCTGTGCCATCTAGGCACCGTTAGGTCTATTGATTTATTCCTTTGTGTAACTCATTACCACACATTCATTTCTCACTAATAATTTTTCTCTCATGATCCACTCTTTCAGTCTTTAAATATAAAAGATTAATGTTTGTAGTCTGTATATGATCATACGTCTTTCCCTCCTTCAAATTCTGTAGTTTACACAAGGACATTATTTGTGAATGGCCTCACAAATAGCTGTGCCTATGCTTGATGTGGCAGTGTGGTGTCACTGTGTTACTGTGTGTGGTGTGGGAGTGATAGTTGGGATGGTGTGTGGTGTGGCTGTGTGAGGTATTTTATAGTCTTGATCTCTAAAAGAGAGTTAGACAGGGTGGCAATGAAGTTATTAGGGAAGTGAAAGATAAAAGTGGTAGATTACTGGTGGAGAAGGGAGAAAAAGTGAGCAGATGGAAAGAACACTTTAAGGAATTGTTGAACACAGAGAATGAAAGTAATGCGAGTATAAGTGGTTGGGGAATCGCTGGGAGAAGGAGGGAGGTGAGAAGACAGGAAGATATCAGTAGGATGGCAGTTGTGGAAGCAATGAAGAAAGTCAAAATGGGGAAAGCTCCATGAACTGATGGTATGTGTCGTGAAGTGCTGAAGCATGGGGGAGAGATAGTAGTAGAATCGATGTGGAGGATGTGCAGATTGGCCTGGGAGGAAGGTGGAGTCCCGGAGGATTGGAAGTCAGATATAATTATTCCCTTGTACAAAGAGAAAGGGGAAAAAGAAGTGTGTGGTAATCATAGAGGCATTTGTCTTAGTGTAACTGGAAGAGTATATGGTAGGATACTTATTGACAGAGTTAGGGAAATAACAGAGGAATTAGTTGGAGAAGAACAAGGAGGTTTTAGGAAGGGAAGAGGTTGTGTAGATCAGATATTCATTCTTAGATCTTTAGTGGAACAGTTTCCAGAGAAAGGAAAGAAATTGTATGCTGCCTTTAAGGATTTGGAGAAAGCATATGACAGGTTGGATAGACAAGGATTGTGGGAAGTAGTAAGAATATATGGAGTACATGGGAAGTTGTTGAATGTTGTGAAGAGTATGTATGAGGGTGCTAAGGCTGCAATGCGTGTAGATAGTGAGCTGAGTGAATTTTTCTATTGAAGGTTGGGTTGAAACAGGGATCTGTCATGTCTCCATTGTTGTTCAATCTGTACATGGATGGGGTTGTAAAAGAGATACAAGATAGGACAGTGCATGTTGGAGTGGCCCTAATGGGAGAGGGCAGTGTTTGGAAACTCCCTGTACTGTTGTTTGCAGATGATACTGTGTTGTTAAATGAAGGCGAAGGGGAGCTGCAAGGCTTGGTGGATGAGTTTGGGAGAGTATGTAAGAAACGGAATCGAAATGTGAATGTAGGGAAGCGTAAAGTTATGGTCTTCGAGAGAAATGAAGGCAGTGAATGTACAGTGAGGCTGGATGAGGAGGAAATGGAAAATGTGAGTACGGTTAAGTACTTGGTTTATGTGATGATTAAGGATGGAAGCTTGGAGGATGAAGTGCTTGAAAGAGTAAAGCAAGGAAGAAAGATTGCTGGTTCCTTGAAAGCAATGATAAGAAACAGGGAAGTGAGCACGGAAGTGAAAAAGTTACTACATGACAGTATTGTGATACGAAGTCTAACGTATGGATGTGAAGCTTGGACCTCGTTGGAGGGACACAAGTCAAGAGCGAGAGCTGTGGAAATGAGTTATTTGAGAGGAGCATGTGGAGTCACATGGAGAGACAGATTGACAAATGAGGATGTGAAGGATCGTTGTGGTGTGGATGTGGATGTGATAGGAAGTGTTAGGAGAAACACACTGAGGTGGTTTGCCCATGTGGAGAAGATGGAGAGTGAGAGACTGACGATGAGAGTGTATGTGAGTGATGTGGAGGGGGGGCGAGGGAGGGGGAGGCCAAGGATGAGATGGAGGGTTGGAGTAGAGAGGTATATGAGAGAGGGGAGTGTGAGTTGGGAGCAGGGCAGTGAAGTGGCGGGGGACAGGACGATATGGAGGCGATTTGTTTGTGGCCACCAAGTATGGGATTGAGGCGTCTGGCAATAGATAGATAGATAGATAGATAGATCGACAGATCTCTCAGAAACTTTCTTAAAGCAACTTGTATACTGTATAACAGTGATCCTACTTCTCCAGTACTAAGCCTCTTCATTCTTACTCCAGACACCGCACAATTTGCTTTATCTATCTGCTTTAGCTACCAAAGCGATTATAGATAAATCGCCTTCGCTCCTTCATTCTTTCCTCCTTTCCATCCATCCACCGTGAAGTGACTCGATCCCAGTAAATCACATTATTTTCCAACCGCTGTTATGAAGACAGAAAAATAACAGAAACACAAGGCTTGAAAATATTCTCCTGATACATAATAATAATAATAATAATAATAATAATAATAATAATAAAAATAATAATAATAATAATAGTGATAACTAGAATACCATAAAATTGTCCAAGGACGATTTTGGTAAAGACAAATTTCCCATAGTCATTGCCTACTAGAAGCCGAGCTATAAAAGGACCTTGAGGTCAAGGTCACTGATCTTGTGCATGTCACCTTAGGTCATCACCGTTTAGAAGTCCTTTGGTAGCTCTAGCTTTAATCATTCATGAAAAATTAGGTGACATCCGGCATATCCGGAAAGGCCTAGTTATCGACTCCAGGCCGTCTCTGATAATAATCAATCAACTGGAACCATACCCCTTTCCGGCCTGCGTCCGCCTTAAGGCGGATTTAATAATAATAATAATAATAATAATAATAATAATATTGACAAGATTAATAAAGCTTCCCCCAAGGATGTGGGAAGTTTTAATAATAATTGTTCGAGTTCGCTTCGCTCGCTCGAACACCAAATTTAGTCACTGTTTGGACCCCCGACATAAGTATCCGAGCGAAAGATTGATCGCATCAGCAAGAAATGGGGGCAGGGGTCGGGAGGAAAACTCTGTAGTACAGTAGCGATCTTTTTTGGATATCTCGGCCAATTTTGAAGTTACAAGAAAGATAGACATCAATTTGGAAATCGCATAAGGATCTTCAACTATTTTCATTTCATAGACAACCCGTAATTCCCAGTAGTTTTCCGTAAATCGAGGAAACGATTTTTTATAAAGTAGATTAGCATAACAGCCGGCTGCGCAAGAAGTAACGGTTTAAGGTTGCGTGAGTAGAATAGCAGTATTTTCCGACGATTGCCGAAAGAGTTGGTTTTAAGAAGTGTGAGGGAATATTTTTGGTGTAATCTAATAAGTTCTTTTTAGTATTTTCAGGTCAGGAAATCAGAAGAAGACAATGAGCCACATGAGAATATATTCCGCACTGAATGACTTGCTCGTTCGCTCGCTCGAGCACGTTCCACTTTTTCAGTGTGGACGCCTATTAAATGTTAATATCTATCACCCTGTATTCTTCATTCTCCTTTCAGATCTAATGGAGCCAAGGACGTGATGGAACCAAAAGACTTCCTCTCCTTAGACCGTGACTCATTAGTCTACTTTCTACACCTTCCCATCTCACTGTTACGCAAAGTCCTACAAGTATACGCCTTGGATTTTGACATGTTCGGCTATACGATCCCACATGAATTACAAGCTAGAGCTGAACTGAAGGATGGACATAGGAGAAGGGAGAATTTTTATAAACAGGTAGAAAAACATATAAATGGAAAGAGATAGACAGATATAAAATAAATAGGTAGATAGCTACACAGATGTAGATGCTTGGACACACTGCATTGGTGGTAAAAGGCAGTGGGAAATACAGACAGAGGACGACAGTTCCAGAGTTGACCTGTTGCATACATGAAGGACTGAGAATAACGGTTAACTCTTCCATTAGAGAGTTGGACAGAAAAGGAATGAGTTTGTTGTTAGACGGGTGCTACACGCCCGCCGTAGTGGTGAAGGATGCAAGCAGACAGTTCAGAGGAGCGATAGAAAAGACAAAAGATAAAGATGCAACACTGCGGCGAAAAGACAGAGGTTGAAGGAAGCCAGTAAAAGGAGGAGAGCTAATGAGACAAAAAGCCTTTGACTCCACGTTGTTGAAAAGAGCTGTATGTGGAAAGCGTCCCCACACATAAGAGTTGTACTCTACACAGGGGCGAATAAAACCCATGTATAAAGTCAACAACTGTGGAAGAGTAAAGAAGGCATGGAGTTGGATTAGTACACCTAATCTCTTGCATGCGGATTTTACAAGAGAGGTAATATGATCTTTCCAAATAAATCCTGAGAGAATGAAACCCCAGATATGTTTAAAGATGATGCAGGATTGAGTTGGATATTGTTAATAATTAGAGGATACTCATGCAGAAGATTTTGATAGGTGAAAGATGTAGGAACTGAGTTTTCGTAACATTAAAAAAACAAGATTACTTTTACCCCAGTCAGAGATATGAGCTAGGTCAGACAAGGAGTGCCGTAGCCTCATCCCGTGTTTACTGATGTAACTGCTGAGGTGGACATTGTGGAAAACGAATGGAAAGTGAAGGGTAAAGTCAACAGCGTATGAGTGTGCAGGGTTAGATACAGAGCTTAGGTCATTAAAAAACAGAAGGAAGAAAGTTGATGAAAGGACAGAACCACGAGGAAAACCACTATTGATAGCTCTAGGAGAAGAACGGTGGCCGTCTACAACAGCAGAAAGGAAGCTAGAGATGAAGGCACAGATAGAAGGACTGAAACTGTAAGAGGGCAGTTTGGTAATTAAATATTTATGCTAAACTCGATGAAGTGCAATAGCAAAGCTTTCGCCAAAGGTCCGATAGGAGGGTGACCAGAAGCCTGAAAGGTAAGTGAGAAGATCGCCAGTGAAATGTCACTGGCAAAACCCATCCTGATCATCGGAGAGAAGATTGTTATAGGAAGGGTAGTTTAATTTTTATTTTTAAGAATTAATTCAAAAACTTTTGAAATGCAGGATGTTAAAGCAATTGGGAGATAATTAGAGGGCTACAAATGATCGCCTTTCTTTGGAACTGGCTGAATGAGAGCAAACTTTCAGCAAGAAGGAAAGGTACAAGATGACAGACAAAGGTGAAAGAGTTTGCCTAGGCAGGGTGTAAGCACAGAAGCACAGGTCTTGAAGACAAAAGGAGGGACCCAATCAGGACCATATGCCTTGTTAGTACTGAGGCCAGTGATGGTAGAGAACACATCAACAGAAGAATTTTTAATTGTCAGCCATGAGAAGTTAGAGGGAGGAAGTGGTGGAGGAAGAGCATCTGAATCGCCTAAGGTGGAATTCGAGGAGAAAGTCTGAGCGAAGAGTTCTGCTTTATCAATTGGAAAGGTTTTGGGCAAGGGGCCAAAAGGAGCGAGAAGAATTTGAGTTGGGAGTTAAGAGCATTTAGTAAGAATGAAATTATTTTTAGCAAAGCAAAGAACACAGCACGATTCCGGTCAGAAAATAAAAGAGATGAGATGCAGGTGTGGGTTGGCTTCGATACCTTTTGTAGGTCCTCTCCTTGTTGTGGACAGCAACAGAATAAGCGTGCTTAAACCAAGTCTTTTTCTGCATTAGTCAAAGGATACGACAAAGGAATGTATGCTTCCATGCCCGAGAGAATAACCTCAGTAATGCGCAAGGCATACTCAGGTGACTCTCGGCCTTGGAAATAATAATCATTCCAGGGATAATCAAACAAATACTACCTGAGGGCCTCTCAATCAGCAGCTCCAAAGTGCCAACGCCACTGCTTTGGGAGGGTCCACAGGCCTTATTGGAGTGATGGGACAGGTTAAAGTGAAAAGCTTGTGATCAGAGGAGCCTAACAGAGACAAAAGATTAACAGTGTAAGCAGAAGAATCAGTTGTAAGGAAGATGTCAGGTATAATAGAGCTGTCTCCTAGGCGGTTAGGGATACACGTAGGGTGCTATATAAGCTGCTGTGGGTTATTAAGGATAGAATAGATGTCGTTGACTGTGAGTCTGTAACCTGACAACGATCCCAAACCTCTTTCAGCTAGGTTGATGTCCAGTTGTGGTCAGATTGCGCAGTTGATCTGAATTCTTTTTGCTCTAACTTGGCCTGAAATTACTGTCTCTCTATCTTGGGTGTTTAGCTGTAACAATAGAAGAACACTAGAATGTGATGCTAGTCACAAGGAGGTGAAATGGAAAAGATGTAGATCCCTAGTAATGGCTTTTTCTGCCACTGAACTGCGAAAAATATGGAGAAAAAAGATGAATATCTGGTCGAGTTTGGGTGAAAAATCTGTAGCACTCAAGGACACTCATCCCTGCCTTATAACTAAAGCTCACCACATTTCATGCAAACACGGCTGAGTATTTAACGTTTGAGAGTGCCCTAGTTTCGTCAGATAAAAACACTGACTCCGCAGTGTACTGGGCTAAGGAATCAAGGCGACTTACGTAATACCGATATGCTTATGTTACAGCCTGACTTTCGTTCATTGAAAATGAAAATAACAGGAAATGTTGACTGTTTTAGATGGCTAGTAGATTATTTCTCCAAGTATTAACTTTATCAGTCTAGAATTATAATTATTATTATTATTATTATTATTATTATTATCATTATTATTATTATTATTTTTATTATTATTATTATTATGAATGATATGAGAAATAGGGGCGTGGAAGAAGTTGAGAGGTGGAAGAGAGAGTTATATGTAGAAAGAAAGAGAGAGGTGAAAAGATTAGTAAGAGAGAGTAAGAAGAGTGTGGATGAGGAATTTGGAAGGAATTTGAGTGTAAAGTGGAGGGACTGTAAGAAAATGTTCTGGAAAGAGGTGAAAAGAGTAAGACAGGGTGGAAGTGAAGTTAGCAGGGGAGTGAAAGATAAAAATGGTAGATTACTAGTGGAGAAGGGAGAAAAAGTGAGCAGATGGAGGGAACACTTTGAAGAATTGTTGAACATAGAGGATGGAAGTAATGCGAGTATAAGTGGCTGGGGAATCGCTGGGAGAAGGAGGAGGTGAGAAGACAGGAAGAAATCAGTAGGATTGAAGTTGTGGAAGCAATGAAGAAAGTTAAATCGGGGAAAGCCCCAGGAATTGATGGAGTGTGTGGTGAAATGCTGAAGCATGGGGGAGAGATAGTAGTAGAATGGATGTGGCCTGGGAGGAAGGTAGAGTCCCGGAGGATTGGAAGTCAGGTATAATTATTCCCTTGTACAAAGGAAAAGGGGAAAAAGAAGTGTGTGGTAATCATAGGGGCATTTGTCTTCTTAGTATAATAGGAAAAGTGTATGGTAGGATACTTATTGACAGAGTCAGAGAAAGAACAGAGAAATTAGTTGGAGAAGAACAGGGAGGCTTTAGGAAGGGAAGAGGTTGTGTAGATCAGATATTCATTCTTAGATCTCTAGTGGAAAAGTTTCTAGAGAAGGGAAAGAAGTTGTATGCGGCTTTCATGGATTTGGAGAAAGCATATGACAGGGTGGATAGACAAGGATTGTGGAAAGTGTTAAGAATATATGGAGTAGATGGGAAGTTGTTGAATGCTGTGAAGAGTATGTACGATGGTGCAAAGGCTGCAGTGTGTGTGGATGGTGAACTAAGTGAATTTTTCTCTTTGAAAGTTCGTTTGAAACAAGGATGTGTCATGTCTCCATGGTTGTTCAATCTGTACATGGATGGGGTAATAAAAGAGGTACAAGGTAGGGTAGTGGATGTTGGAGTGGCCCTGGTGAGAAAGGATAGTGTTTGGAAACTCCTTGTACTGTTGTTTGCAGATGATACTGTGTTGTTGAGTGAAGACGAAGGGGAGCTGCAAGGATTGGTGGATGAGTTTGAAAGAGTGTGTAAGAAACGGAATCTAAAGGTGAATGTAGGGAAGAGTAAAGTGATGGTCTTTTAGAGAGGTGAAGTCAGTGAATGTACAGCGAGGTTGGATGGTGAGGAATTGGAAAATGTGAGTACGTTTAAGTACTTGGGTAGTGTGATGAGTAAGGATGGAGGTTTGGAGGGTGAAGTGCTTGAAAGGGTACAGCAGGAAAGAAAGGTTGCTGGTTCTTTGAAAGCAGTGATAAGAAACAGGGAAGTGAGCATGGAAGTGAAAAAGTTACTACATGACAGTATTGTGATACCAACTCCAACGTACGGAAGTGAAGCTTGGACGTTGTTGGAAGGACACAAGTCAAGAGTGAGAGCAGTGGAAATGAGTTATTTAAGAGGAGCCTGTGGAGTCACATGGAGAGACAGGCTGACGAATGAGGATATAAAGGAGCTTTGTGGTGTGGATGTGGATGTGATAGGAAGCGTTATGAGGAACACACTGAGGTGGTTTGGCCATGTGGAGAGGATGGAGGGTGAAAGACTGACGAAGAGAGTGTATGTGAGTGAGGTGGAGGGGGAAAGAGGGAGGGGGAGGCCGAGGATGAGATGGAGGGATGGGGTGGAGAGGTATATGAGAGAGGGGTGTGTGAGTTGGGAGCAGGTCAGTGAAATGGCGGGGGACAGGGCGACTTGGAGGCGATTTGTTTGTGGCCACCCCAAACGGGATTGAGGCGTCTGGCAATAGACAGATAGATAGATTATTATTATCATGCTGAGGGGATGATTTTTCTCACTTAAATCTGCATTGATGTTACTAAAAGCAAATTCCTAGTCAGGAGTTTATAGAAGTATTATCTGCTTTGTTTTATTGTTTATGTTTGTCTACTTATCAGTCTGTCAATTGCATAGGCTACTATTTTATTATGGTGATGCTAGATTCTTACAACTAATCCTTCTGCTTACACTGTTAATCTTTTCCCTCCATTGGGCTCCTCCAATCACAACCTTATTACCTTAACCCGTCCTATCGCTCCGGTACGGCCTGTGGACCTTCCAAAGAAACGTTGTCTGTGGCACTTTGGAGCTGGGGATTGGGAGGCCCTCAGGCAGTACTTCTTTGATTTTCCCTGGAATGCTTATTGCTTCCATGGCCGGGAGCCATCTGGGTGTGCCTTGCGCATTATGGAGGTTATTCTCTCGGTCATGGAAGCATACATTCCTTTCTCATTTTCTTTGACTAATGCAAGAAACCCTTGGTTTAATCACGCTTGTTCTAATGCTGTCCGCAAAAAGGAGAGGGCCTATAAAAGGTATCGGAGCCAACCCACCCATGAATCACATCTTTTATACGTTTCTGCCCGGAATCGTGCTAAGTCTGTTCCTCGCTCTGCTAAAAATAATTTCATCCGTACTAAATGCTCTCAACTTTCCAACTCGAATTCTTCCCGCTCCTTCTGGTACCTTGCCAAAACCCTTTCTAACAACTTTACATCTTCATCCTTCCCTCCTTTTTTCTACTCTGATGGCTCTGTAGCTATTTCTTCTACTGATAAAGCAGACCTCTTCGCTAAGACTTTCTTCTTCAATTTCACCTTAGACGAAACCGGTGCTGTTCCTCCATCACTTTTCCCCTCAGACTTTCCTCATGGCTGATATTAAAATTTCTTCAGCTGATGTATTTTCTGCCATTCCTGGCCTCAATACTGATAAGGCATATGGGCCTGATGGAGTCCCTCCTGTTGTTCTCTAGAACTGTGCTTCTGTGCTTACACCCTGCCTAGGCAAGCTCTTTCGCCTTTGTCTATCAACTTGTATCTTTCCTTCTTGCTGGAAGTTTGCTCTCATTCAGCCAGTCCCAAAGAAGGGTGACTATTCCCAACCCTCTAACTATCGTCCAATTGCTGTAACATCATGTATCTCAAAAGTTTTCGAGTCAATTCTTAATAGAAAAATTTTAAAGCATCTTTCCTACCACAACCTTCTTTCTGATCGTCAGTATGAGTTCCGTCAGGAAAGCTCCACTGGCGATCTTCTCACCTACCTTTTAGACTCCTGGTCATCCTCCTTTCGGGACTTTGGCGAAAGCTTTGCCATTGCACTTGACATCTCAAAGGCTTTCGATCGAGTCTGGCATAAATCTTTAATATCCAAACTGCCCTCTTACGGTTTCTATCCTTCTCTCTGCCTTCACCTCTAGCTTCCTTTCTGGTCGTTCTATAGCTGCTGTTGTAGACGGCCATCGTTCTTCTCCTAGATCTATCAACAGTGGTGTTCCTCAGGGCTCTGTCCTATCACCATCTCTCTTCCTTTTATTCATGAATGACCTTCTATGCTGTACATCTAACTCTATCCACTCATACACTGATGACTCCACCCTTCACCTTTCCATTCGGTTCCTGCGACGTCCATCTCAGCATTTACTTCAACAAACAAAGGATGAGGCTATGGCACACCTAATGTCTGACTTGGCTTGTATCTCTGACTGGGGTAAAATAAATCTGGTTGTTTTTAATGCAACAAAGACTCAGTTTTTACACCTATCAACCCGACAAAATCATCTACAGGTATTCCCACTGATGTTTAATAATATTCAGCTTAATCTTGCATCATCCTTGAACATGCTTGGGGTTTCATTTACTCGGGACTTATTTTGAAAAGATCATATTACATGTCTTGTAAAATCTGCTTCCAAGAGAGTAGGTGTGCTAAGCCGACTCTGTTCCTTGTTTACCCCTGCACAATTGTTGACTCTATACAGGGGTTTTATCCGCCCCTGTGTGGAGTACAACTCTCATTTGTGGGGAGGCTCCCCACATACAGCTCTTCTCAATAGGGTGGAGTCAAAGACTTTTCCTCTCATTGTCACAAAAAAGGACTTTGTAGTTACTTGTAGAGAAGTTATCTATTAGACTTGTGGATGAGCGGTTGTTATACTTGAGTTGTTTGTAAGTAGATAATCTTGGTTCCCCTTTGTCATGCAATAACAGGAGAGGTAAAGAAATGGTATGGGACTATTTTTATTTGTCTTGGAAATATTAACAAAGTCTCTCACACACAAGCTACTCCCTGTCTCGCTCTCTTCTCTCCCTCTCTCCTCTCGCCCATGTTGCTAGGCTCCTTTTCCCTACTACCTGCCTCTTCTATGGCCTGTCTCCTTCTGAGCTCTCTTTCCTAAATTCTGGTGAAACAGGGGTCGTGTCACGTGTGTTACACTGTGGTTGGAAAGTTCCAGAAACCTGTTTGTGAGTATGTGTGTATGTGTGTGTATGGTCACGAGGCGCTGTCATGTGCCTATAAAGCATTCCCTGAGTTAAGAGTGTGTAAGCATGTTTAGCATTGCTCGATTCTCGCAGACACAATACCTTCTCATCATCTGACTTCCTGCTTCTATCTGTCTCTCTATCTGTCTATTTACCTATTTATCTATTATGATTTGTAATTATAATATGGAGACCTGACATATGCTCGGCACACGCCGCTGGAGGTCCTCCGACAGCAATCATCATTGACAAATGCTAATCTATTAGTACATAATATTGATTATAATATTGTATACATATAACATTCATAGTAAATTGCAATGATTCAGTAATATTACATTTTAAACAAGTTGTATACATATTTGAATAAATGCAATGGTTGTTGTATGACACTTTGTAAGACGTGCATGTACAACAGACGTACGCATATAATTGTGCAATGGCAATACTGCTAGGTTATACATTACATATTGAGTTATCCCTTTAGTAATGTTTAATATTTCACCTAACTTGTAAGATGATTCTGGTAATACAGAATTGTGGTAATACATAATTGTAACATTGTGAATTGTTACATAATTGTATTGTAATTGTTACATTGTAGTAATACATAATTGTTACATAATATTGTGATAATGCATAATTGTGTTGCATTTTGTTAATGCAACTGTTAAATAATTGTGTTGGCCTTATAATTGTAGTTAAAGTTACATAAAAGTTACATCTTGTTAATGCAACTGTTACATAATTGTTACATAGTGTTTGTAGTTACATAATTGCAGTTAAGGTTACATAAAAGTTACATCTTGTTAATGCAACTGTTACATAATTGTTACATATTGTTTGTAGTTACACAATTGTAGCAAGTGTAACATAATGCAATCGTTTGTCGTGACATAATTGTTACATATCGTTTGTAGTTACATAATTGTAGTTAAAGTTACATAAAAGTTACATCTTGTTAATGCAACTGTTACATAATTGTTACATATTGTTTGTAGTTACATAATTGTAGCAAGTGTAACATAATGCAATCGTTTGTCGTTACACAATTGTTACATATTGTTTGTAGTTACATAATTATGGCAAGTGTAACAATGCAATCGTTTGCCGTTACATAATTGTTACATATTTTTTGTAGTTACATAATTGTAATAATTGCAGACCTGACATTGAATCCGGTCATGCTGCGGTCGATGATAGTGATGATGTGCCATGCCACTTGCTTGTGGAGACAACCGTTTGCATTTTGTTTCACTTATAGAAGGAGTTTATGTGGTATTTTGGCATTTGTAGTAACACTTACACTTATTTTCATTTGTATGTTATGTGATCTTACTCTATTTCTTTCTTTTTTTCTTTCTTACTTTTTTTTTTTTTGGTATGTATTAATTTTCTATAGTTTGTTTTTCTTCGTTTGTCTACGCTTTTTCTGTGTTGTTCATGGTTGCATAATTGCTGGCTAATTTCCTTGGGACCCTTTATTAAGATTTAGTTTATATTGCACAGATATTACTGAAAATGATATTATATAGTCCCATATTTTGTTATTTTATATAAAAAATATATATACACTATATACAGTATTAACTATATACACTGACTTGTTCTTCAATTGTACCTATCGTGGGCAATATATGTGTCAGCACTGTGTGGAAATCATTGTCTTCACGATTGTGTTGAAGATGTTTATTCTTGCTAACGTCATTTATGTTGGCCATTTTTTTTTTTTTCTGGTTTTCCTTGTAACTTAATCTATCTGTTTCCACTAGGTAGCTTTAATTAATGAATGTTTAATATAGTTCTTTTAATCACTCGCTGAGTAACTGTGATGGTATATTTTCTTTATTACATTGTAGATGTAATAATGTATAGCTGTATGTATGAAACACATATTTTATGTAGGTATAAATGGTAACACTCGTTGGTAGTAAATAAATGCTATAATAAATGAATGAATATATACAGTGTAGAATATTTATTGTTGGTGCAAGTATTTAATGATTGAATTATGATGATAACTGAAGTAGGTATATGTATTTAAGTTGTAATTATACAGCAGGTTTTATATGTTTGTGCAAAATGTGTTGTCTATCACTGTGTATCGTATGAATGAAGTAACTATGTAACTCACTAATTTTTTACTGTGGTGGGAATGGTGTGAGTGGTGTTGCACGTGGTGATAGCGTTGTTCTTCACGGGTTGATTGACGTGTTGTGGGGTGTCAGACACACGGCTTGGCGTCGTTTCAGCACACGTATGGTGACGTCGACTTCCCACACTGGTAGCTGTGGTGAGTAAATGAGTAGCGATGAGTAACTTGAGTGAAGATGAGTGAGTAAGATGAGTTGTGAATATGGACTTGGTATTTGCTTCGTCGTCTTGACCTCTTCACTCCTGCGTCAGCGGTGGAGGTTGGGGGACGGTAGGAGAGAAAGGAGGGTGAGGTCAGATGGTTGTGAGTTGTGAGTTGTATCTCACTCTTCGTTTGTTTGTTTTGTATTTTTCTTTCTTGATGTACTCTCGGTCCTATTTTCTTGTGATTTACTCGTTGTAGGATGAAGACTGCCGCTACTTGTAGGAGCGTGTAGAAGATTATACAGATGCATCGTAGAGTTGTTACTTGTAGTTGATTGTAGATGGTTGTAGTTCGTTGGTTCGTCGTAGAAATTGCAAGGCGTCCTGTGACCTCTTCACCTCTACATCAGCATGATGATCGGGGAGACGGAGGGGGCTGGTTGGAGAGAATACTGTCAGGAGCTGGTTGTGAGTTGTCGGTTGTGAGAGGTATTTTTTTGTTTTCGATCTTGATATTTTGTAGGAATTCACTGTTCATTCGTAGACGGGATTCGTTCGCTGCTACCAAATGTCACAAAAAAGGACTTTGTAGTTACTTGTAGAGAAGTTATCTATTAGACTTGTGGACGAGCGGTTGTTATACTTGAGTTGTTTGTAAGTAGATAATCTTGGTTCCCCTTTGTCATGCAATGACAGGAGAGGTAAAGAAATGGTATGAGACTATTTTTATTTGTCTTGGAAATATTAACAAAGTCTCACACACAAGTGAAGTATAAAGTAGAGTCTCGCTAGCTACCTCCCTATCTCACTCTCCTCTCTCCCTCTCTCCTCTCGCCCATGTTGCTAGGCTCCTTCTCCCTACTACCTGCCTCTTCTATGGCCTGTCTCCTTCTGAGCTCTCTTTCCTAAATTCTGGTGAAACAGGGGTCGTGCCACGTGTGTTACACTGTGGCTGGAAAGTTCCAGAAACCTGTGTGTGAGTATGTGTGTATGTGTGTGTATGGTCACGAGGCGCTGTCGTGTGCCTATAATGCATTCCTTGAGTTAAGAGTGTGTAAGCATGTTTAGCATTGCTCGATTCTTGCAGACACAATACCTTCTGATCATCTGACTTCCTGCTCCTATCTGTCTCTCTATCTATCCATTTATCTATTATGATTTGTAATTATAATATGGAGACCTGACATCATTAACTCTCCTCCTCTTACTGACTCCCTTCAACCTGTTCACTTCGCCGCACCGTTGCATCTTTGTCTCTTTTCTATCGCTACTTTAATGGTCACTGCTCCTCTGAATTGTCTGCATGCATTCCTCCACCTCTATGGCGGGCGCGTAGCACCCGTCTAGCAGCAAACTCTCATCCCTTTTCTGTCCAAGTCTCTAATGCAAGAGTTAACCGTTACTCCCAATCCTTCATTTATGCAACAGGTCAACTCTGGAACTGTCTCCCTCTGTCTGTATTTCCTATTTCCTATGATCTCCCGTCTTTCAAACGCATTGTGTCCAGGCATCTCGAAATGATCAGATCTTGAATTTGGCTCTCTCTTGCATTTAGTTTTTCTCTTGGAAGGAACAGTAATAGCGGGCCCACGGCCTTTGGTTCCTTCTTCCTCGCATTAAAAAAAAAAAAAAAAAGAGAGAGACATTACCCAAGAACGATTTCATCCCAGCGTGTCTCCCTGAGAAATACATGAGGATTTAATAAAAGTGTTCAGTTTAAGGTACATTCTTTTTGACATATGAGGCTTTCTATCACTTCTAACTTGACGATTTTTTTGGCCCATTGCAATGTAATACTCTCTGGTATAACATATTCTATTCTCGATGTAGTTTTCATAATATAAAATAATGTTATTCAGGCATGTGCAGGAAGACACAGACAGGCTCATAGCACCCATCTTGTTACATACTCTCACCCCCTTTCAGTTCAGCTCTAGTGCAAAAGTTAACCAACATTCTGTTATTCAAGTAAGAAACAGGTTAACTCTGGAACTGCCTTCCTGAGTCCGTATTTCCTTTTGCTATATGAACCCTAGTCCAAGCATCTCAAAAGGAACGGATCTTGAATTTCTCCGCCGCCTCTCTCTCACTTGTGGTCGGTGACGACGACCACCATCCACTCACTTGATGTTGTGCTGTCTACTTCTTCCTTCATCTTTATCATTCCTTTTTTGTCTGTCCTCCTCTCTTCGTATTTCTCCCATCTTTCCTGTCACTTTTCATTCTTCTTCTTTTCATTTCAGGTGGCTTTACATTGAGTAACAAGCCTAATGGTTTCCTGTTAACCAGGAAACCATTAACAATGCTGGGTGGTAACCATATAACCAACCCACACGTATTCCCAATGTGTTAACAAGTGGGTTGGGAGAGGATTAATGCCTCTCCCCGTAAAAAAACAACTCAAAGACTAAAGGCCACGCCTTACGGGAATGTGGCGTCTGGCTATAGATTCTCTCTCTCTCTCTCTCTCTCTCTCTCTCTCTCTCTCTCTCTAAGAAGAAGAAGAAGAAGAAATGAATAAAAAGATAACATTATGTTATGAATTAACATAATGTTGTTAACATTATTAGCATCATTAGCACAATGTTATGAGACAGAGTTGTGAGTAAACCAAGCATCTTTTATAAGATGGCATCCATCAATCCAACAAAGCAATCGCCGAAAATAGTAAATTATTGAATGCAGCAACGTACAAAATTCACGAGGACACCTCAGGTCACCATAGGGCCCCACCTCACCCTCCCATCTCACCCTCCCCTAACTCTATAATCACCCAGCCCCTAGATGCCCGGACCTCCTGCCATCTTCATCCCTTCATCACCCACACCTAACCAGGGAAACTAAATTCCTTCCTCCTTTCCCAGAGGGATGTTTTATCTAGAATGGCCGCATTGCCACTGAAACTGCAGCCAAAATTCACTTAAAGTACAGTCATTTAACGCTCGTAGCCTTAGAAATAAATTTGATGAACTCGTACCTCCTGGGTAATACGAGTATTTAGGTAACAGCACAGGGTATCAGTTAGACTCGCATAAATTTCATTTAAATGTAGAGGTAATGGACGTTTAGCCTCACACAATTACCCAAATTATAATGACACTGAAATGGTTTGTGTAAAAACACATTTAAAAATTGTGAATGTAATTGTTGACATGTTTCTCGCTGTCGCACTCCAACTGTAGAGGATGATATAGAGTAATACAATATCTTGCAGGATATTCTCGATTGGAACGAGACGTTGATAACTGGCGACTTTAACCTGCCACCAAACAATGATATTATATTATCAAATCTCACGGTGAAAAATGTTTAATAGTTCTAGTAAACAAATCGGGGCCCTCTTTCTGGGCACCAAAATGTGAAAAATATTTAATGTATACAAGTCGGTATCCCTGCCGGGGCACCGCTATGTTAGAAATTTCTGGTATTTATTAATAAACAACTCGTAGGTCGTTACTCGTCTATAAAGTTGTTCTTAAGTAAATCAAACAAGTCTCATAGAGTTAGGCGAAACGTAACTTAACCTTAACTCACCTACAATAACTATTTCTCTTCTATCTCATAGCTAATCCCCCCTTGAATTGGCCAATTCGTTAAGGTTACTTAGCTAGTGAAGAGGGAGTGATCGTTAACCGATGACGATGAGTCTGTTTAGTGTACTTGCTTGAGCAAGCAAGCGTCCTTATGGTGCGTATATACAACCGTGTTAGCTTGAGAGTGACTAGGAACAGAGTGTCAACTCCACGAAATCTAGGAGCAGAGTGTGGTGTGCGGCAGGACCTACCTCCCTCATAGAATGGTAGGTTGTCAACTATTAATTATTTACAGTACCAAATACAGTTAGATTACATCATGATATGTACAGGGCAAATCTAACAAACTAATCTTAGTATTAATTAAACTAAAGTTAGACCAAATATTCCCTTAAAGTGTGTAAATATCTTTAATTCCACATCTGCTAAACAGGAGAATCTTTCCTACTTGCCACGTCATCTAACGCACAGACACAGTTTAGGTCAGTGGAAAATACCACATAATTACATGTATTTACAATGTATAGTTGTTCACGGAGGTTAAATGCAGTAGCATTTAATTTATCAATAACAAGAATTATTAAAGAGAACGTAATTTCTGGGTTATTAAAACCGCTTGAACAATTAACAAGGGTCTCAATTTTTCCTCTGCCTTTAACCAGGGATAACTATGATAAAAATAGAGAGCGCAACTGCTCTGGGGGAAAATATTTCCCACACTCACTATAGGTGAACACTTAGCTTTGAGTGACCATAATATCATAAGATTTACCATGACCCTTGCATAAAATGTGTATATAAAAGTAAAACAAACGTGCCAAACAGTAGAACGCTGATTTTAATGGCCTTAGTAACACTCTTACATCACTATCTGAACAAAATGAAAGATTTAAAATTTGTAAAGGACATATGGGCAAAATTTAAGCATCTATTCATGTCTGCAGAAAACAAGTATAGACTGATGAAATCAGAGAAGAAGAAAAGGTAAAATCAAACCAACAGGATTTAATGCAGATATTAGCAGAGCAATGAAAGAAAGAAATTGTCTCCACGTTTTACTTGGATGTCACATTAGTGAATACTTTACGAGACAGTCTAACACTACTAGAAGGAAAGTTTAAAAACTCATTAGACAATCTGAAACTAACATAAATAAAACGGGCTAAATGGACCCTAAGGAGTTTTATGGATACATATGCATCTTTCGACAGGCATTGGCCCACTCATTAGTACCGATGGTGCCCTTACCTCGGATAATAAAGATATTGCTTCTGCTTTAAATATCTTTTTCAGTTCAATCATTACAAAAGATGTCAATAAAATCACCTAAGAGAAACAACAGGTACACCACCATGTATTAGGTAATAGACACAGTAGCAGTAATGACTTCAAACATTGGCTTAGTGAAGTGGATAGTAAGAAAACTCCTGGACCAGACAATCTTTACTGCAAAATATTAATGCAGCAGATGTAATATGTGATCCCCTTACAAAAATTATTTTAAAATATTTACAACAAGGGAAAGTTCCGGAAGATTGAAGACTGTTCAGCTTAACTCTCTCTGTCTCTCTGTCTGTTTCTCTCTCTCTCTCTCTCTCTCTCTCTCTCTCTCTCTCTCTCACTCTCTCTCTACACAATGATCTATCAATTATCCAGATGCTCATTACTCGGACGGGTTCAGTATCCAGATGCTGGACCTTGGCTCTTTTAAACCATTATCCGAATTTCCTTACTATTATCGGGACATAAAAGTGCCCGAGAACTTCGGTCAGCCAGCTGACATGTCCAAACATTCAGTATCATGGCTGCTAGGCTGGAGCTGTGAGCAGGACGTACTCCATAACCCACAACCAGAGTTAAAATGTCCGTCTGCCCCTGTATTGAATGGTCAAAGTCACACGCTCGTCTGGTCACTCCCAATAAACCTCCAGCACCCAAGCAATACGTCTTATGCATCCCCACCCAATGTCCAGTATTGCTCGGCCACCTGGCTAACTCTTTCCTAACTACCACTGAGATTGTAACATGGACTTCAAGCCACAAGTACGTGTTCAGTGACAGCACCTGTCCACCTCTACATCGAGCATCGAAAGTCACACGGTCACCGGACTAAGCCTTGCTCAACTGCCACCACCATCAAACAGAGACCACAAGCCACGAGTACACATTTGGTGACAGCACCTGTCTGCCTCTTTATCGAAAGCCAAAAGTTGTGTGGCCACTGGGAGAGACACACACACACACACACACACACACACACACACACACACACACACACACACACACACACACACAGATCCCTTCCCTTGATATTATTACAAAATTAGTATTGTACAGTAAAATCTGTGCCGGTGCATATAATGTTCTGTACACAGTACAGTACTGTATGTGTGTATGTACAGTACTGTACATTACACTTCCATTCAGTATGGGTATTCGTTTCAATACCACAGTCAGTCACCTTAGCCAAGCAGCCCTACTGGGATAGGTTAGGTTTGGTTATGTCAGGTAAAGATAACATATGTAATTTTGCCTGGGAAACACATTGAGCATATTTTAGAGCAAATCTTATGGTTATTTTTGAAAGGACGAGGCGAGTGCTGTTCCTGGTTGAGGGGTACCAGTGGCCACCACACATATAACACAGACCACAAGCCAGGAGTACACGTTTGGTGATAGAGCCCGTCCGCCTCCTACCAAAGGTTGAAAGTTGCATGGCCACTGGGAGACACACAGACCACAAACACAAAGAGACAGAGAGAGAGAGATTCCTTCCCACGATATGATTACAATATCAGTACAGTAATTTCTGTACCAATGCATATGATAGTACTGTACTGTACACCATATGGTACTGTAAGTGTGTATTTACAGTACAATACTGTACGATACAGTTCTGTTCGGTATGGGTATTTGTTTCAGTACCACAGTCATCCACCTTAGCCAAGCAGCCCTAATGGGATAGGTTAGGTTTGGTATGGTTAGGTAAAGATAACCTATGTAATTTTGCCTGGGAACGACATTGAGCATATCTTCGAAGAAATTGTTTGGTTATTTTTGAATGGATGAGGCAAGAGTTGTTCCTGGCTGAGGCGTAGTGGAGGCCACCATGCGTTTAACACAGACCACAAGCCACGAGTAAATGTATGGTAAAACCACCCATCTGCCTCTGCACCGAATGGCAGGAGTCCCCCACCCTCCGGGATTAGTGCGGAAATCCCCCACCACGTGCTCCTGTCCGATTCCCTACCGAATGGTCAGAGTTTCCGGGTAGGCTGCATTTAGTCATACACTGCCTGAGGCGGTGATCTACTGGTCATCTGCTGTTGCTGTCACGTACTAACCCTTGCCTGGACCAAAGGAAGTGAACCTTATATTCAGATGTCAGTTTGTCGTGTGTTGCTTATTCTGTGCTCAAAAGCAACCGTTGGGTGTGATATGGCAGCAATGTACTGCTTGCCAGCGAACAGAAGCCCGTACCTCAGTTCCCACCTTTCTGCCTCTCGTAAGTAGTGGCGCTTGCAATGAGGCTGTGATTACGGTTACATTTGTGGTGGTTCCCTATCTTCTTCAGCATGTGGCCTTGCTCTGCTGTATTCTCGTGTGTGTGGTGATGGTCCCTCCACCACCTGAGAAGTGGAAGAGAAAGGTTCTGAGTCTGGAGAAGAAACGTGAGATACTGGGCAAGGTTGATGTGGGCTGGACCACAGGACACATTCTTTGAGAATATGATCTAGCCCATTCAACGTTGTTCAGTATCAAAGTCATGTGACAAGCTTATGCAGTATGGACAGGACTTTGCCAAAAGCACATGTCACGGTGAAGGGAAGGTAATGGCCCAGGCCCAGCACACCATTATCGACCAGTCGACATTGATGTGGTTTCATCAGCAACGTGATGCCAGAGTGCTAGTGTGTGGGACTGAGGTGAAGGTTGTTGCTGTGCAGGACTTCAAGTGTTCAAGGGATGGCTCTTCTGCTTCAACCTTTATCAAGGACTTATTGGCCATAAGGCACATGATGAGGCCTTGGACGTGGCAGCAGAGGAAGTAGACCCATTTCGCCAGAAAGTGCAGGGCCTGATCAAGGACGAGGGCCTTGCCCTTGACCAAGTCTATAACGCTTACGAAACTGGTCTGTTCTTCCACTCCTTGCCCGCCAACACCGTGGCTGAGGAAAGGGAGAAGTCTGTCCCTGGTTGGAAGATGTCCAAACAACGTGTCTCTGTTTTGTGCTGTGCCAATGCTAATGGGACACACTGCCTCAAACCCATTGTTGCTGGGCATGCAAAACAACCACATTGTCTCTGTGGGTTGATGAATAGCCTGCCTGTTGTGTGGTACCATTCTATGAAGGCCTGGTTTACCACTAAGATCTGCAGAGATTGGTTCCACAGACATTGCATCAGGGAGGTTATCTGTTATCAAGCAGAGGCAACCAGGTGAAGGCACTCCTGCTCCTGGACAATGCCCCTGCACATCTGTCTGAGAAGGATTTGGGTGCTTTAGATGGGTGGATTAGGTGCATGTTTCTGCCACCTTACACAACTGCTCTAATTCAACCAATGGACCAGGGTGTTGTCATGGCTGCAAAGAGGCTGTACTGATAGAGGTTCCTGAACGAGGTGATGGTGGTGCTGGAGGACAAGGATGCAGTTGAGCAGACCTTGCAGAATCTTTGGCATTATGACCTGAAGTCTGCAGTGTTCAACTGGGCGAATGTGTGGAAAGAAGTCTCCGTCAAAACCCTTGAATGCAGTTGGCGTCATCTCCTGCAGGGAATCGATGCCAAGCACGACTGTGAGGGGTTTGATGTGAATGATTTCCACAGTTGCCTTAGAACAGCAGGAGAGCAGGTAGACGTCGATGACGTGTAGGAGTGGCTGGACAACGACGACGGAGGCAGTCCTGGTTAGCAGACCATGTCTGATGAGGAGATCGCTGCTGCTGCCTCTGCGGGCAGAGGATGAGGATGAGGACCCTGACCCCCAGTCCTCAACAACTCCTTCAATCCCTCATCTCAGTGTCCTCCGTGGTTACCTGGAGGGGGTGCTGGAGTATGCCGAGCACCCACACTGTGACAGGGAGTTGGTGCCGCTCTGCCTGGTGATGGAGCTGTAGGGAGTCTGGGACACTGTCATCCTCCAGCAGAATCGTCAGTCCTATCATCAGACAAGGATCGACTCATTCTTCAAGCCTGCAACCCCCACGAATGCCAGCCCATTCTCACCACCACCACCAGCAACAGCTCATTTTCCATCTTGACCTTCGGATCCTCAACTGAGCACATCGACAGCCGTTGAGTGTCCGTTGGACGTTCGTTTGCGGCTGTCTTCGGTGTCTCCTGAGGTGGGTAGGCCACCATCACTGCACCACAAGTCACCAGTCATCACCCAGCTCCTGTAGGTTGAGGATGACGAGGAGGAGTTTCTAGACCTATGTTAGGCGCTACTGTTTGCCACTAGACCAGACGGGACAATTCTACTGTACACCTGCTGGAGATGACGGGTTACAAAGCTTGGCGGCGATGCACTGGGTGGTAAGTACCCCAACCAAATGTTTTTCGGCAGGTAACTTTAGGTTCCTTTCATAGTGTCCTTTGTTATAAAATTGATATACGATATTCCTATGCGTGTTTTGAGGCCACAGTATGGCAGAATGACCAGAAAACAGTGCCAAAAATAGGAGGGGTATTGCACATACCCCTCCTATTACAGGATTATAATCGGCTAAAGTGTGTTCTTATTAATGCCAGAAGTGTTATGAGGAAAATGTTGCATCTTGAGGAATTTGTTTATGAAGAGGATCCAGATATTATTCTCCTAACAAAACTTGGGCAAATAAGTGTATACCTCAAGCAGAAATTAATTTGTCTGGATATGATTTTTTTTTTAATGCGAGGAAGAAGGAACCAAAAGCCGCGAGCCCGTAATTATTGTTCCTTCCATGAGAAAAACAAAACACAAGAGAGAGCCAAATTCAAGATCCAATCATTTTGAGATGCCTGGACACACTGTGTTTGTAAGACGGGAGATCATAGGAAGCAGGAAATACAGACAGAGGGAGACAGTTTCAGAGCTGACCTGTTGCATAAATGAAGGACTGGGAGTAACGGTTAACTCTTGCATTAGAGAGCTGGACAGAAAAGGGATGAGAGTTTTCTGCCAGACGGGTGGTACACACCCATCATAGAGGTCGAGGAATGCAGAGGAGCAGTGACCATTGAAGTAACGATAGAAAAGAGATAAAGATGCAACAGTGTGGCGAAGAGACAGAGGTTGAAGGGAGTCAGTAAAAGGAGGAGAGTTAATGAGACGAAAATCCTTTGACTCCACCCTATTGAGAAGAGCTGTATGTGGGAAGCCTCCCCACACATGAGAGTTGTACTCCACACAGGGGCAGATAAAACCCGTGTATAGAGTCAACAATTGTGCAGGGGTAAAGAAGGAATGGAGTTGGCTTAGCACACCTAATCTCTTGGAAGCAGATTTTACAAGTGATGTAATATGATCTCTCCAAGATCAGTCCCGAGTAAATGAAACCCCAAGCATGTTCAAGGATGAAGCAGGATTAAGTTGAATATTATTAAACATTAGTGGATATACCTGTGGAAGATTTTGTTGGGTTGATAGGTGTAAAAACTGAGTCTTTGATGCATTAAAAACAACCAGATTATTTTTACCCCAGTCGGAGATACGAGCCAAGTCAGACATTAGGTGTGCCATAACCTCATCCCTTGTTTTTTGAAGTAGCTGCTGAGATGGACGTTGCGGGAACCAAATGGAAAGGTGAAGGGTGGAATCATCAGCATAAGAGTGGATAGGGTTAGATGTACAACTTAGAAGGTCATTGATGAATAAAAGGAAGAGAGTTGGTGATAGGACCGAAACCCTGAGGAACACCACTATTGAAAGAATGATGGCCGTCTACAACAGTGGCTATAGAACGACCAGAAAGGAAGCTAGAGATGAAGGCACAGATAGAAGGATAGAAATCGTAAGAGGGCAGTTTGGAAATTAAAGATTTATGCCAGACTCGATCGAAAGCCTTAGAGATGTCAAGTGCAATGGCAAAGCTTTCGCCAAAATCCCGAAACTTGGGTGACCAAAAGTCTGAAAGGTAGGTGAGAAGATCGCCAATGGAGCATCCCTGACGGAACCCATACTGACGATTAGAAAGAAGGTTGTGACAGGAAAGATGCTTTAAAATTTTTCTATTAAGTATTGACTCGAAAACTTTTGAGACACAGGATGTTAATGCAATTGGACGATAGTTAGAGGGTTGGGAATGGTCATCCTTCTTTGGGACTGGCTGAATGAGAGCAAACTTCCAGCAAGAAGGAAAAGTACAAGTTGATAGACAAAGGTGAAAGAGCTTGCCTAGGAAGGGTGTAAGCACAGAAGCACAGTTCTTGAGAACAACAAGAGGGACTCCATCAGGCCCATATGCCTTATTAGTATTGAGGCCAGCAATGGCAGAAAATACATCAGCTGAAGAAATTTTAATGTCAGCCATGTCGAAGTCAGAGGGATGGAGGAACAGCACCGGAATCGTCTAAGGTGGAACTGGAGGAGAAAGTCTGAGCAAAGAGATCTGCTTTATCAGTATAAGAAATAGCTACAGAGCCATCAGAGCAGAAAAGAGGGAAGGATGATGAAGTAAAGTTGTTAGAAAGGTTTTTGGCAAGGTGCCAAACGGAGCAGTAAGAATTCGAGTTGGAGAGTTGAGAGCATTTAGTGCGGATGAAATTATTTTTAGCAGAGTGAAGAACAGACTTAGCACGATTCCTGGCAGAAACGTATAAAAGATGTGATTCATGGGTGGGTTGGCTCCAGTACCTTTTATAGGCCCTCTTCTTGTTGCGGACAGCATTAGAACAAGCGTGATTAAACCAAGGCTTTCTTGCATTAGTCAGAGGATATGAGAAAGGAATGTATGCTTCCATGCCTGAGAGAATAACCTCCATAATGCACAAGGCACACTCAGATGGCTCCCGGCCATGGAAGCAATAATCATTCCAGTGAAAATAAAAAAAGTACTGCCTGAGGGCCTCCCAATCTGCAACTCCAAAGTGTCACAGACGAAGTTTCTTTGGAGGGTCCACAGGCCATTACAGAGCAATAGGATAGGTTAAGGTGATAAGGTTGTGATCGGAGGAGCCCAACGGAGAGAAAAGATTAACAGTGTAAGCAGAAGGATTAGTAGTAAGGAAGAGGTCAAGTATGTTGGAGCTCTCTACAAGGCAGTCAGGGATACGAGTAGGGTGCTGTACAAGCTGCTCTAGGTCATTAAGGATAGAAAAGGTGTGGGCTAGTTCACCAGGTGGATCAGTGAAAGGAGAGGAGAGCCAAAGGTGGTGGTGAACATTGAAATCTCCTAGAATGGAGATTTCAGAGAAAGAAGAAATGGATAGAATGTGTTCCACCGTAGAAGTAAGATAGTCAAAGAATTTTTGATAGTCAGTAGAATTAGGGGATTAGTAAACAGCGCAGATATATTTAGTCAGAGAATGACAGGAAAGCTGAAGCCAGAGAGTAGAGAATTCAGAAGAATCGAGTTCAGGAACACGAGAACAAGATAGGTCGTTGCGTACATATAAGCAATATCCACCTTTGGCTTTGAAATTAGTATAGAGAAAGTAGAAGGATACAGAAAAGGGTTTGCTGTCAGTTGCCTGAGACAGCTGAGTCTCAGTCAGAAAAAGAAGGTGAGGTTTAGAGAAGAGGTGGTGCTCAGCAGAGCGAAAGTTAGAGGAAAGGCTGCAAATGTTGCAGAAATGAAGAAGAAGAGAGTTAGACAGTGGGTCCAGGCAGCTTGAGTCGTCACCAGGAGAGGGGCGGAAGGTGGGGGCATTTATGGTCCCCCCCCATGGGGACTCTGAGGCCACGTGTAGTGCTGCCATGATTTTTTAATTTGGAAAAGGAAGTGAAGTGTGTACTGTGCAAGTAGTTTGGTGTTAATAGTTAGAGAAACTTGTATTGGAGAGCATGCTGGCCTACTCTCTGTGTTACTGAGACACTGAAAAAGTTCAGCAAAGGGGGATGGTTGGGACCTAGTCCCGAGGACTGATGAAACGGGAGCTCCAGCTCTCTCTGTCACCAGCTTTCCATCCACCTTGGGAGTACTGCCCTGCTCGACTGGTGCTACAGTCTCTCCTACTGAATAGGAGAGGAGAGGGATGTGCTGCATATGTTAAAAATGAGGTAAAGGCTGTCGCCCTGGAAGAGATGATGGTTAATGATGATACTGAGTCAGGGTGGTGTAAGGTTAGGACTGGGGAACAAGATCTTGTTATATGAGTATGCTACCGCTGCCCATCGACAACACAGGAAGAGGAAGCAACCCTACATAGAAAAATTGAAACAATATGTAGCAGGTACAATTTGGACTTTAACCACAGTTCAATCGACTGGGAGTTATTAAGTGCGGGAAGTGAAGGTGAAGCATTTGTAAATACAGTTGTGGACAATTTCTTGATACAGAATGTGAAAGAACCAACACGAGGAGACAATATCTTGGACCTGGTGTTAAGTTCTGATCCTTCAACAGTAGTTAATGTAAAGGTGAGGGCACCCCTTGCATCAAGTGATCATAATGTTGTCTGTTTTGATATAAATATTGATTGCAGGAGAAACATTTGGAAGAAGCTGACTCTTGACTACAGAAATACAAAGGTTAGGAAGATGAGGGAGGAGTTTTCTACAGTTGATTGGATGAAAGTATTCAGGGGTAAGACAACATCCGAAATGTGGACAATTTTTAGGAATGAATATGACAGGTTAGTTATGTTGTATGTACCTGTACGGCAGTATGATGAAAGACTAAGGAAGCCCTTATGGTGGAATAGAGATATAGTGAGGGCTAGACGAAACAAACTTAAATGGTGGGCGCAGTATAGGGAGACCAGTCACTTCCAAGATTTTTTTAGATATAAGGGAGCAATGAACAAATTAAGAAGAATGATTTGAAAATCTAAGAAGAAATTTGAAGAAAAACTAGCCAGGGACGTAAAACAGGATCCCAAAGCATATTACAGATATGCCAAAAGCAAAATGAGTGTGAGTGAAAATGTGGGACCACTGGAGGACAGGAATGGTGTTGTATCGGACGACAAGGGAATAGCAAATATGTTGAATGAGTACTTTGCAACAGTGTTTACACAGGACACTCTTGATAATATGCCTAACCCCAGACAAGTGTAGGAAAACAGAGGTTGGAAGAAGTAAATTTAGCAGCTGGGGAAGTACTTAGGAAGGTGGAAGCTTTGAATCCACAGAAAGCACCTAGTAATGACAATATTCACCCAGCAGTGTTGAAGAAAATGAGAGGGACAGTAACGCAACCTCTCAGCTATACAGTATATTCCAGAGGAGCTTAGAAGAAGGAGATGTGCCAGAGGACGGGAGAGAAGCAAATGTAACACCAATTTTTAAAAAAGGATCAAGGAAGATGGTATCTAATTATAGACCAGTGAGCTTAACATCGCAAGTTAGTAAATTAATGGAATCAATAATCATTAGCGTAATACTGAAACATCTCCAAGTGAATAATCTGATAAAGAAGTCCCAGCATGGATTCTTGCCAGGAAAGTCATGTTGATGCTGGTTTTCCAGTGGATGTGGTCTATTTAGACTTTGCAAAAGCGTTTGATAAAGATCTGCACCAAAGACTTCTTTAAAAAATTATGGATCATGGAAATAGAGTGAAAGTTAGTAGATGGATTAGATCTTGGCTACAGTTAAGGAAGCAACGAGTGGTAATTGGAGGACAGAAATCGGAATGGAGTGAAGTGAAAATTGGTGTTCCACAAGGATCGATATTAGGTCCACTTCTGTTTGTTATATACATCAATGGCATTGACATGGATACTACTAATCAGGTATTTAAATTTGCTGATGACACCAAAATTTTTGGTACGACAGCAATATTACAGGAAATTTGTTCTGTGCAGGATGACTTGTACCAATGGTCTAAAGAATGGCAAATGTTATTCAGTGTAGATAAATGTATATGTTTACACATTGGATATGGGAATATAAATCATACTTATATATTAGGAGGACAGGAAATTGTAAGTGAGGATTAAAAGCAAGACCTAGGAGTGATAATTCATAGATCACTGAGTCAGAGTACCCAGGTAGCCAAGATAGTGGCCAAGGTTAACCAAATTATGGGAAATATCAAGTGAACAATAGACAACAGGAATATAACCAATATCGTACGCTTATATAAGTCTTTGGTAAGGCTGCATTTAGAGTACTGTCAGCAGGCTTGGAGACCTTACAACCAAAAAGATGTAGATAATATAGAAAAGGTGCAAAGAAGAATGACAAAAATGATAGTATAAAGGAAGATCCCTATGAGATTAGATTGAAGAAGACTGGACTGATATCACTGGAGATGAGGAGACTACGAAGTGACCAAATTGAAGTTTTTAAGATTATAAAAGGTTTAGAAGGATTAAAGAAAGAAGACTTCTTCATTATGGACCATGGAATAACAAGAGGGAACCCGCTCAAGATTTTCAAACAAAGACCACGACTTAATGCGAGGAAATTCTGCTTTTCAAGTAGAGTGGTGGACGAGTGGCATAGGTAGAGGGGCTATATATAAGCCAGCGCAGGCTTACTGCCTCGATCCTGAACAGACCACCTCATCGAGACTAGCTTTGGGGTGGCCTTGGTAAGCTAATGGTAAGCTACATGCTTCGTACAGTAGCGTTTAGGTAGTTTTTTTTTTTTTTTTTGCGTGTGTGTTTTCTTTTTGCATGGTTTTCTTGGTGTTGAATATTATTTTGGATAATCCTATGTATGGTTTGATGTCAAAATATGACAGAATGACTGAAAAATAGTGCCAAAATAAGGAGGGGTACAGTACGTACAGTAGTGTTTAGGTAGGTTGTTTTTTTGGTGTTCAGTTTTTTTTTTTTTTTTTTTTGCATGGTTTTCTAGGTATTGATAATTATTTTGGATAATCCTATGTATGTTTTGATGTCAAAATATGCCAAAATGACCTGAAAACACTTCCAAAATAAGAAGGGGTACTGTACATACAATAGTGATATGATAGGGTGTTTTTTGTTTTTTAGTGGTTTACCTGCATAGTGTTCTTAGTGTTTACCATTACTTTTGATATCCCTATGTGTGTTCTGATGTCTGCAGTAAATATGCCTGAAAACAGGCAAGATCCCTATGAGATTAGATTGAAGAAGACTGGACTGATATCACTGGAGATGAGGAGACTACGAAGTGACCAAATTGAAGTTTTTAAGATTATAAAAGGTTTAGATGGATTAAAGAAAGAAGACTTCTTCATTATGGACCATGGAATAACAAGAGGGAACCCGCTCAAGATTTTCAAACAAAGACCAGGTTGGAAGTGGGTATAGGTAGGGTCTGGGTATGGTAGGGGACGACAGTTGTTACTGTTCCAGAGTATACATTCAGAATTAAGTTTTCTCACGAGAACATTGTTCTCTAAAGGTTTGCCAATTTCTTTCACACATACCCTTATGGGAAGACAACTAAATAATATTCGTAACCCACCTACTTCAAAACTCACAGTAAACAAATCATCTATGTGCTGTTTCCTGCCATTTTTATGTTCAAAAAGCTTCTCCATTTGTAATAATATATTGAGTTTAGTCAGGGAATTTTATCCTTAAGTATCTCTTATAACAATATTCAAACCCAGCAAAATTATCGGACAATGGTTCAAACACAAAGACAGAATCCCTGGAGCTGTGCAATCCTCAGTTGTCTATAATTATAAATGTAGTCGCTGTAATGTGTCTTATATTGGACAGACTCTAAGACAACTATGGGTAAGAATTGCAGAACTTCGGGGACGGTCATATAGAACTGGTCTACCTATATCTAAGCCACTTTTCTCTGCCATCCGAAGTTGCTGCGAAGCCTTAGGCCACCCCAGAAGCGAATCAGATTTTTCTAGTTTCCACATTATTTTGTCGTGATGAGAAACACGCCTCATGGCTGAATCACTCCTCACTCACCACCTACAGCCCACACTGGGCACACACGACTGCTCCACGCCCCTTCTCTGTTTTTAAGGTTTGACTTATGTATTGTCTTATTACATATATAATGTTTTTTTTTAATTTTCCAATGTAGTTAATAGCAATGTAAGCTTAGAATGATTTATTCCTTCATCTTATCGCAATCATTTTTTGTTTGTATTTTTATCGTAGACATCGTGTTTTACTTTGATTTCATAATCATTCTTTTGTATTTTTATCATAGACATGGTGTTTGCTTTGGCTTTATTGTATTTTCCGTAGGTTTGAAAACGACAAATGTGTAGTCGAAACGTCACCAGTTTATCAAAAATGTTTGTGATCACGTTGGTGTTTATTTTCATATTAAGACTATGCTTCCCCAACGGTGAATATATATATATATATATATATATATATATATATATATATATATATATATATATATATATATATATATATATAAGTCACGAGTCGGCTAGTGACAGTGGCTTTTGTGGGAAACCGCGAACTCTAGTGGAATCCCAGTTTATCGTTCAGTTAACTGCTCATTCGGTCGGGAGTCTTTTCAAATAAATTTGTTCACTGTCATAAGTGATCGTCTTTGTGTGAGACATTAGCGCTTCCGCTGAGCTATATGTTTTGGGCGTGTTTCGCTCATTCTAGCCGTTGGTAAGGCGGCCACAGTACTTGCCTCTTTCCCACGAGTTAGTCGAGGTTTGAGCGCCACGAAACCAGGTTGGGCCAGAGCGTAGTGCCGCCGTTCCTGATTTCCACATAATGTGATAGGCGAGACACTTAAGCGAGTGCAGTGTCCTTCCAGTAACGACGCCCAGTCATCTGCTTAGTTCACTCTTTGACCAGTATTTGTTTTCGTTTTCCTAGACTTAAGAGTTTAGTTAAGGTGCTGTTCCCTCACATGCTGGCCGGGTGCGCCGCATGTTGTTTTCCTAGATTAAAGAGTTTAGCTTTTGAGTGAGTGAGTGAGTGCGATCTCTTTATATTGAATTCATCTTGAAATGTAACATTAAGTTTATTTCTTTGAAATCAATAAGTTTAACAGTTCTTTTTCTTTGAGCTTAATGTAATGTAAACTCGTGTTTCATTTCTCCATGATTAAGCTTATTTCCCTTATAGCTCCTAGCTTGCATAAACGCTTTTGCTATTCATAACTGATACTTAGGCCAGTCTTGTTAGCCTGTGCTTAAAATCAGTTGTGCCTTCTAGGAGTTAACGCATCAGCAAGAACCTGATATCATTAATAGTATTAGTTATTTATTGTCAGGGGTGAAGTCACTTTCTCCAGAGGCTAACAGTACTAATAAACAGCAATTGTGAGGAATTAGTCTCTGCTGGGTACTGTTGAGAAAGTTTATAAATTCTCGTTCTTAGAGAATCGAGCGAAGCAAGCCAGCATAAAGTAATCATTGCTTGATTTTAGCAAGACATTTCATTGTCCCTGCTCTTCAGTATAATTGGAAATCATCCTTCAATATTGTATAATCTTAAAAACACTGAGACAATTGGAGACAATTGGCGACCTCATTCCAGGATATTAACTCCTAGTTCTAAAGCTGTTCACGAGATAATACTCACTCGTTCATACTTAGGTATTTATCATTAAAGTCTATAGGCACTACCTTACTGGTGATTACTGATTCATTTTTATTGATTTACATAATAGTTTTGACAGTTGTTTGTTTAATTTTCTTTCTTTACCAGTTTAATTAGATAAAACTGGTCACCACTAACCTGTACCTATATTCTTTATTTTTTATTATTGGCATCTCTCTTTGCAAAACAAAATCACAGTCAGTACTGAGTCGCTAGTTACTTAGATTGAGTTAGCATCATGTCGACCAGCGTCTATGTACAGGAAGCCAAAGATATGGGTCTTACGGACCCAACCGAAATTAAGGAGTTCGTCCTCTCTCGGTTTAATTACGAACAGCAGCGCGAGAGTGAGGCTCGTGAAGAGCGTCGAATTCAGCGTGAGGAACGCGAAAAGGAGCGCGAGTACGAGCGAGAACAGCGAGAACACGAGCAGAAACAGCGCGAACTCGAGTTAGAACAAGAGCGACAACAGCGCCAACACGAGCAGAAACAGCGAACTCGAGTTAGAACAAGAGCGACAACAACGTCAACACGAGTTAGAACAATGTGAGAGAGAACGTGAATACGAGCGTGAACAACGAGAACATGAACGTGCCGAGCGAGAAGCACGTGGAAAACACGAACTTGAAGTGCTGAAGCTCAAGCGAGATTCCTTGGCTTCAGACACATCTGGTGCAGTTGGTCCAAGCTTCACGAGCGTTCTCCCTGCACATGTTATGGCGACCCCACACATCAAGCTTCCCCCATACAAAGATGGCGAGCGAATCGAGCCATACATAGCTCGTTTTGAAGACATGCCTCAACTGTACCAGCTGGATGATGCAGCTAAGCGGCTTCAGTTTCTTAGCCTGTTTGAGGGCCCTGTCCTCGATATTCTCCACAGAATTCGTGGAGACAATCTCACGTATGAGATGATGAAGGCCGCACTCGTCAAAGCATACGGTCTCACAGTTGACGACGCCAAGAGTCAGTTCATGAGGGCGCGTTTACAGGATAGACTGCAGTTCAGTTTCTTGACTGGCTTACTGCTTACTTAGATGAGTGGATGGAGAAAGATGAAACTCCTTCCACGCATGAGGGGATAATTGACCTTATGCTGCGCACACAGCTAGAAAAGTCGTGGCCTACTGAACTTATGGCTCAGCTTAAGATCTGCCAGGTAAGAGATGCCAGTCAAATGGTGAAGAAGGCTGATGCATTCTTTACTGCATACGGGTATCAAACTCTCAAGCAGCATACCTGGAACAGGAAACCTGATAAATCTGGGAAACCGTCTCAGACTGAACCTCAGCAACAAGACCGTTCTCAGAATAATGGCCAAGGTCCAAAACCGCGGAAGAAGGACCAGGGGCAAAACACTCAGAAACCTGAGTGGAAGTGGTACGATAAACAGAACCCTTACCAGCAGCAGTACCGGTATTTCAAGCAGCAGCAGGGCAAGGACAAACCACGTAACCCTCAGTCAGGGCAATCGACTTTAGTGTATTGGAGGCAGGATGCAAATGTAGCCCTTATGCCACAACAAGCATACAATGGTGCCAACCCCACCAGTACAGGTACTTTGCAGTTCACTAGTTCCCCAACGACAGTGAACCCTCCTCCACAGGTGGTCAATGCTCCAGCTCCTCAGATGGTGAGCACGACCCCTCAGGTACCAAGTTCTCAGGGCACCACATTTGCTGCATCGTTTGTTCCGCAGTCTCACCAATGACTGGCTGCTACCTCCTCAGACCCTTCCACCATTAACACTGCCTTTCTTGTTCAGCCAGGGTTTGTGGGGGGTGTTTCTGTAAATGTCCTGAGAGATAATGGTTCCTCAGGTTGCTCTGTCAAGCAAAGTTTAGTTCGGCCCGACGAGTACATGGGTAAGCAGATCCAAGTTAGACTTATTGATGGGTCACTGAGATTGTTCCCTGAGGCACGTATCCAGGTGGCATCCCCTTTCTACACTGACTTGATAGCTGCTGTTGTCATCCCAAAACCCTTGTTTGACCTCATTATCGGCAACATACCGGGCGTCAAAAACAGTTGGGCTGTAGATGTTGCTACTCAGACTTTGGCTGTTGCAGTAACACGAGCCATGGCCAAGGCTCCTAATCGTGTCACCCCGTTGACCATCACAACGCCGCAAGACTTGATTCATAGTCAAGACGTTGTCCAAGAACAACAGTCTGACCCGATACTTGTCTCAGTGCATAGGAAGCTGGAGGGTAAAGTGATTAAGTATTCACGGGGAGGTCAAGCCAGGTTCTTTCTCAAGCGAGGACGGCTGTACCATGAGTCACGAACACCCCAGGGCGAGGTTTGACTGCAGTTCGTCGTTCCCGCAAAGTATGGCCGGGCAATGTTCGAATTGGGCCATTGTTCAGTTATGGGAGGTCACATGGGCCAAAAGAAAACCTCTGACCGCATCCATGTTGACTTTTCCTGGCCAGGAATGGGACAGGAAATAAAAAGGCTTGTGCGTTCCTGTGATGTGTGTCAGCGTACCACTGACCGGGGATGTGTCCGTCCTGCGCCATTGAAACCAATGCCTGTAATCTGTGAACCATTCGAGAGAGTAGCAGTTGACATTGTTGAGCCAATCTCTCCTAGGGCAAGTGATGGATCAAAGTATATCCTCACTATTGTTGATTTCAGCACACGGTGGTCTGAAGCTGTGGCCCTTAGGATTATAGAAGCCGTCGCTGTTGCTGAGGCATTGATCGAAGTGTTTTGTCGTGTAGGTATCCCCAAAGAGGTCTTAAGCGACCGGGGTTCGCAGTTCACCTCTGCAATGATGAACGAAGCATTCAGGTTGTTGTCCATCCGAGGCCTGCGAACTACACCTTAACATCCCATGTGTAACGGGCTATGTGAGCGGTTCAATGGGACTCTCAAGAAGATGTTAAAGCGCATGGCCGCCGAACAGCCAAAGGAATGGCCGCGGTTCAATGCTCCTCTTCTATTTGCTTATCGAGAAGCCCCACAGCACTCCTTGAAGTTCTCACCCTTTGAACTGGTGTATGGAAGGTCGGTCCGTGGACCACTTCAAGTCCTTCACGAGTTGTGGGACGATGAAGAACCTGACCCTGAAGTCAAGACCACCTACACCTACGTCCTTGATCTAGTTGACCACTTCCAGTCGACATGCGAGTTAGCTAAGGAAGAATTGATCAAGGCGTGCGAAGTTCAGAAAGCCTATTATGATAAGAAGGCAAAACTTCGGAAGTTTAGTCCAGGCGATAAGTGCCTGGTGTTACTCCCCACCGCCCAGAACAAGTTGTTGGTGCAGTGGAAGGGTCCATTTGATGTAGCAGAGCGCATTTCAGACCTCAACTACATAATTCAGATGGGGAATCTTCGCAAAAGGTTCCACATTAACATGTTGAAGGCTTATCATGAGTCAGACCCCGAGGAGACTGGCCTACGAGTAGCTGATGATAGTGACCAGCAACTGGAAGAAACCGGGGCAGCCGCGGTGATCCCAGCTGATGACCATGATGACGAGCCCTTAACTGCTCAGTCCCGTCAGGAAGAGCTGGCGGAGATGTTTTACTTAACGCTGACTTAGCATTAGGTGATCAGAATGCCATAAGGTCACTGCTCTGTCAGTATGCTGATGTCTTCTCTGACCAACCTAGACTTGCAAAGGTTGAATGTCACAAGATTGAGTTGACCAGCGATACTCCCGTAAAGGTTAAGCCATATCCGATTCCCATGCGACTACTGGGTGCAGTAGATAATGAAATTGCCGACATGGAGATTGCAGGTATTTTTGAAAAGTTCTCATCTCCTTACTGCAGTCCAATGGTAGTAGTTCGCAAGAAAGATGGTGGAGTCAGGATTTGTGGCGACTATAGAAGGCTCAATGCAATCACCAAATTGGATGCTGAGCTGATGGGTGACCACATTGAAATCTTCTCCAAGCTGGCAGGGTCACGATATTTTATGAAGCTCGATTTGACGAAGGGATTCTTCCAGATTCCCCTTCACCCCGAGAGCTGTCAGTTCACTGCCTTTGCTACTCCTAGGGGGTTGTACCAGTGTAAAGTCCTCCCATTTGGACATACCAATTCCCCAGCAGTATTCAATCGTGCCATGAGACAAGTGCTCCATGGTATTGTAGGAGTAGAGATGTTAGTTGATGATGTTCTCGTTCATTCCACCACGTTGAAGGAGCACCTCAGACTCTTGGAGATCGTCTTCAGTAGACTCCAGAGTTTCAACATGACTGTGAAGCCTAGCAAATGCAAGATTGCTCACAGTGAGGTGGAGTTCCTCGGACATATTGTTGGCAACAATCACTGCAGGTGTCAGGGTGACAAGATCAAGAAGGTTAGAGAAGCCCCGAGACCCATGACCAAGAAACAGGTTAGGGCATTCCTTGGCCTAGTGGGATATTATAGGAGTTTTATCCCCAACTTTGCTCTCTTTGCCCAACCATTGTACAAGGTGCTACGGAAATATGCTCCAAACACCATTGAATGGGGAGAAGCGCAAGAGAGATCTTTTATCGCTCTTAAGAACATGTTGTGCAAGGACCCTATCTTGCAGTTGCCTGATTCCAACAAACCTTTCATACTGCGCACTGATGCTTCACAAGATGGAGTAGGTGCCGTATTGATGCAGGAATCAGAAGGTGGAATCTTCCCAGTGGCATACCACAGCCGTAGACTAAAACCCGCCGAGAGGAATTACAGTACTGTTGAGAAGGAACTCTTGGCTGTGGTTGATGGTGTTAAAAAATATATATTATTATTTATTTGGGGCACCATTCACTCTGGAAACTGATCATATGCCACTCACTAGTCTTAGCACGACCAAGACGGCTAATGCAAGATTGACATGCTGGACACTGTATTTACAGCAGTTTAACCTTGTTGTGAGATACATCAAGGGAAGTGATAACGTAGGTGCAGACCTGATGTCTCGCCTGCTAACTACTGACTGACACGGGCAACTGTTGTATGCTGGGTTCCGTAAGATAGGTGTCCTCAGAGATTTGAGTAATCCAAGAACCAGCCTGGTTCCCAGTTAAAAGTGTACCAGTAATTGCGAACGTCTAGCCCATTGGCCCCACAGGACACAGTATGTCCAGGGCCTGTACATACATGTATACCATAAGTTAAGGGGGAAGTTTGAGAACCCTACAGAGACAGTCCGAGGCTGTGTATGAATTACCTTGTGGAACGTCGCACAATATCCACATGAGTGTTCACACCCACGGTGGGTGTTAAAACGTGACCTGCTCAAGATTGCGTAGTGATTCTCAGCTTCCTGTCATTAATTGTAAATGTAGAGTTAGTTAACCAGTAAACTGGGTGATGGGATGTTGTTAAGGTGCTGTTCCCTCACACACCCACGGTGGGTGTTAAAACGTGACCTGCCCAAGATTGCATAGTGATTCTCAGCTTCCTGTCATTAATTGTAAACGTAGAGTTAGTTAACCAGTAAACTGGGTGATGGGATGTTAAGGTGCTGTTCCCTCACATGCCAGCTGGGTGCACTGCATGTTGAACCCTCACGCCAGCTTCTGGGGACTGGGTGATGGGATGTTGTTAAGGTGCTGTTCCCTCACATGCCGGCCAGGTGCGCTGCATGTTGAGCGAGGTGGACGCCAGGTTAGAGCTCCCCCTAAACTGGGTGATGGGATGTTGTTAAGGTGCTGTTCCCTCACATGCTGGACGGGTGCGCCGCATGTTGAGCGAGGTGCATGCCAGGTTAGAGCTCCCCCGCTAAGAACCCTTACGCCAACGTTTCCTGGTTAATAATGTAAATAATGTACTTTTTGTACCATAAGTACTGATTGCTAGGCAGAGAGAGAGAAATGATACTTTTGATGCTCAACCTTGATTGTTTTCGCAGGTGCAGCTGGTGGGTGCAGCATTGTCGTGCAGATTAGCTGGTCGTCCCTGTCGCATGCGGCCGCTGCTCTTCTGCCTCGTTGTCATTATTTACTATAAATTTGTATAACATGATTTTACATGTAGGTATAGTTACACCACAACTGTCACACCTACACCGTGTATTACATACATTATGCTACATAACAATTAATGTAAATGTAGCGAACTTTTCGCTCAGTTTGACCTGAGTACAGGATTTTTCACTGTCATCATGGAGTTTTTCCCTCAAGCTTGCCTCTATTAACGTAAATACGAGTTTTTTTCGCTCACTGACGACTGCGACTTTCTCCTGTAGCAGGATAGCACACACACACCACAGTGTGAATCTTGTGTGACTGAGTTAGAAATTATATGTATGTATATTGAAATCTTTTTTCTGAAGAAAAAAAAGATTTGATTTTCATGGAGCGTAATGTCACGAGTCGGCTAGTGACATTGGTATTTGTGGGAAACCACGAACTCTAGTGGAATCCCAGTTTATCATTCAGTTAACCGCTCATTCGGTCGGGAGTCTTTTCAAATCAATTTGTTCACTGTCATAAGTGATCGTCTTTGTGTGAGACATTAGCGCTTCCGCTGAGCTATATGTTTTGGGCGTGTTTCGCTCATTCTAGCCGTTGGTAAGGCGGCCACAGTACTTGCCTCTTTCCCACGAGTTAGTCGAGGTTTGAGCGCCACGAAACCAGGTTGGGCCAGAGCGTAGTGCCGCCGTTCCTGATTTCCACATAATGTGATAGGCGAGACACTTAAGCGAGTGCAGTGTCCTTCCAGTAACGACGCCCAGTCATCTGCTTAGTTCACTCTTTGACCAGTATTTCTTTTCATTTTCCTAGACTTAAGAGTTTAGTTAAGGTGCTGTTCCCTCACATGCCGGCCGGGTGCGCCGCATGTTGTTTTCCTAGGTTTAAGAGTTTAGCTTTTGAGTGAGTGAGTGAGTGAGTGAGTGAGTGCAATCTCTTTATTTTGAATTCATCTTGAAATGCAACGTTAAATTTATTTCTTTGTAATCAATAAATTTAACAGTTCTTTTTCTTTGAGCTTAATGTAATGTAAACTCGTGTTTCATTTCTCCATAATTAAGCTTATTTCCCTTATAGCTCCTAGCTTGCATAAACGCTTTGCTATTCATAACTGATACTTAGGCCAGTCTTGTTAGCCTGTGCTTAAAATCCGTTGTGCCTTCTAGGAGTTAACGCATCAGCAAGAACCTGATATCATTAATAGTATTAGTTATTTATTGTCAGGGGTGAAGTCACTTTCTCCAGCGGCTAACAGTACTAATAAACAGCAATTATGAGGAATTAGTCTCTGCTGGGTACTGTTGAGAAAGTTTATAAATTCTCGTTCTTAGAGAATTGAGCGAAGCAAGCCAGCATAAAGTAATCATTGCTTGATTTTAGCAAGACATTTCATTGTCCCTGCTCTTCAGTATAATTGGAAATCATCCTTCAATATTGTATAATCTTAAAAACCCCGTGACAATATATATATATATATATATATATATATATATATATATATATATATGCCTTCCATAGCGAGATGTGTAGAATGGTGGCTGAACAAGGAGCTGTTAACAATGGTGTTAACGAACAATACAGAGCTCTCATGAATAAGAATAATCTCTTGAGAGGTACTGATTCAGAGTGTGGATGACCAAGGGGCCCTCCAAGACGTAAGGTGACATGATGGAGAGATGAGGGTGTAGAAGCCGCAGTTAAGGAGAGATGAACACTTTTCTGGGAATGGAAAAGGGGTGATAATAGGGGGGAATACTTGGCTACCAAGCATTGGGCTAGAATGGTAGTGTACAGGGCAAAATCCGAGTCTCAGAGACTTTTACTTGACAACATAAATAGCAGTTAAGGGAAGAATATGGTATTTAAGGTGGCAAATCAGATAAAGAGCGAAAACAAAAAGACCATAGGGGATCAGTGTGTGAAGAATCATGAAGGAAAGGTAGTGTTGGAGAGTGGGGATATTAAAGATGGGTGGATAGACCAGTATAACCGGTTGCTGAATGAGGAGTTTGACAATAACAGGGATGTTTGGAGTCAGCAGAACCAGTGTTTGGCCCTTGTTCTTTGATTGCCTATTGTCTTGCTGTGAGCAGTGCAATTGGCAGGATGCAGTTGGGGAAGGCGGCTGGTGTGTCTCGGTTGACATGAAAACTTGCTGTAGGCCCCAGGAGATACAGGAGTGGGTTTAGTTACTGGTTTGATAAATATGAATAAATAGCTGAGGTTGTTTCTGATGACTGGCTGAAGAGAGTGACCGTACATGTTTACAAGGGGATGGGAAGAGGAAATGATAGAGGCATAAAACTTTTGGACCACACAATGAAGGAATTCCTGGAAAATATGAGAGGGGATAGAGTGAATAAAAATGAGGTGCAGTTTGGTTTAATGCCAGGCAAAGGAACCACTGATGCCATATTCATTGCCCGACAGCTTCAGGAAAAATATATACGAAAGAAAAGGGAGCTACACATTGTTTTTGTTGCTTTGGAGAAGGTCCTTAAGTCCCTAGGGCGGTGGTGAAGTGGGCAATGAGAAAGCTTAGGGTCGAGAAATGACTGGTTAGAGTGGTTATTGTTATGTCTGTGGGTGCTTGCACCCAGGTGAAAATGAGATCTGAGTCATGAGTTTTTCGTGAATGGTGGTGTGCATCAGGGGTAAGTCTTGAGCCCCTTATTATATGTCATGGTGCTTGAAGTTCTACAACTTGACTTTAGAAGTGGATTCCCGTGGGAGATGTTGTATGCTAATGACTTGGTGTTGACTGTATAAAATGAAAAGAATACAGAGAAAATATTTAGGAAAAGGACATGCAGAATGGGGCACAAAGGTTTAAGAGTGAAAGCGGATAAAACAAAAACGATATCTCTGGCTGGTGGCGGTACTGTCAAGGTAGATGGAGTGTGGCCTTGTGCAGTTTGCCACAATGGCTTGGGAAGTAACCCCTTTTTGTGCAGTGTTTGTGATAAGTGGGCGCATAAAAGATGTAGCAATAATTATGTATATGAGTGGTGTAGAGAAACACGAGTCTGAGGCAGAAGTTTATTCCTGATTAGTTTCGCACAGAGTCTTCTTCAGAGGAATGAACTTTTCCCGGGTCATTCTTCTGAAGAAGCCTTTGTTTGAAACTACTGTATAGTCACGGCGCACGACTCTGAGGTTGTCATTATCGTACCCTGGCAACCTACCATTCAAAAGTGCGTCCGATTTCGTATCATATTATTCACGAATCATATTATTTTGCACGAATATTTTATTCACGAATATTATTATACACGAACATATTACACATGAAGCACGTGCGTTTCATACACGAAATCAGACGCACTTTTGAATGGAGGTTGCCAGGGCACGATAATAACAACCTCAAAGTCGTGCGCCGCGACTATAGTCAGGAATAAACTTCTGTCTCAGACTCGAGTTTCTCTACACCATTCATATACATCTGTCATGATGTCTCAACACATGTAGCAACATTAGAGGTAGTCTGAAAATATAGCTGATTTCGGGTGTGTGGAGTGCTGGGGAAAGCATATAGAGATTGATAGGTTTGAAAGAATTGATCTTGCTGGAAGGTCTCTTGAGTGTGTGGAAGAGTTTTGTTATTTGGGAAAATCTTACATGCTGGAGGTTGGAGGAAGTTCAGGGAGTTGTTTCCTCTCCTGACATTAAGAGGGCTCTCCTAAGGGATGTTATGAGTGTAATGCCATGGTTGTGAGACCTGGGCAGTAAAGGAAGAGGATGTTTGTAGAATCAAACCTACAGAAATGCAAATAATAAGGTGAATGCATACTGTGTCCTTGAATTTCTTGAATGCGAGGCTTGGGAGTGGTAGGTTTACTACCAACGAATTGAGAGGAAGGATGGGAGTGGAATGTATTAGTGTTGTGATGAGGAGGGGTAGATTGAGATACTTTTGGCATGTTGAGAGGTTGGAGGATGAAAATCGAGTGCAGAAGGTGAGAAGTATACACGTCGTTAGTATTGCTGTGAAGGCAGACCGAAGAAGGACTCAAATGGGGTCAAAAAGTGTGACCTCAGGGATAAGGGACCGAATAGGGGGGCTGCCAGAGATCAAGCATCGCCACTGGGTAACCCGAGGTCGATGCATGCAAGCATATTGGAGCTTTTATAAACGATAAGAATTTTGGGGTTCCTCCTTCGCAGAGGTAGGCACGCAAAAGAAAATTCAATTCCGCAACGCAAATCTGCAGACTCAAAAACTTGCTTTCTGCAACCGCAAATCCGCAGACTAAAAAAATAGCTTTCTGCAACCGCAAATCCGCAAAATTCTTGAAATTTGTAGTTCTGTAAATGCAAAAACACAAACGCAAACATTTTTATCTCTTTCAGTAACAAGGCATCAGCTACATTTTATTCTGGATACTATTAGATGATTATATTAAGTTTAGGATGGTATTTTTTTGTAATTAAGGGGTTAGAAATCATCTATAGTTACTCATCCACAACAATTATGTCTTTATTTACTCCAATCGGACTAACAATAGGTGACTATGAAGTTTCGAAATTGTTTAAAGTAAGGAATGGGATATATAAAATTATAGTTTTAGTAAAACTAAATATATATTTCATTTATTACTATTAGTATATAAGACTGTTTTTAATACAAAACAAGGGTAAATCATTCACTATAGTATATACATGAATAAAATTACACTTCACGGCCCACACCTGACAAGCTGAGACACCAGTCCACCTCTATTCCTCGACTCTAACCTCCTCAGCCCTCACTCCTTAGTCACAATCAGACCCCAACAACTGGGACAACTCCAACATACAGTATATCTATCTATCTATCTATATTGATACAGTATGGGGAAAGGTGGTTATCTGGTAAGAGAAATGGTCAAATTGTGTTCAGTGTCATTTCGTATGTGTTATGCTCCGAGTCCAGAGCTCAACTACTTGTTCTCTGGACACGAGCGACTGATCTGGGGTTCCCGTCAAGAGCGAGTCTAGAGCGTGCAACTAGAGGAACAGGGCATAAAAACTCGGGTCAGTCAACCTTACACGTATATTGCTACAAAGATACACAGTGCCAGACACAATACAATATACAGATTAACACACTCTGAGACAGGAGGACTCGGATTGGACTGCTGGTGACTGGGCTATTACAGGTGTCGACCTGGTGTGGGAGGGGTCCCGTGAGGCGTACTCTCCCACGGGAGACACAGGCCCACCATCAGGGGTTAGGTCATCTGAGGTGGGCTGCTGGGTGGTGTAGAGGGAGGCCATTCCCTGGTAGGACCTCAGTGGGTAGGTTGGTCATCAGGATTGGTGCTGAACAGGGTGAGAAGGCACCCTTCCCTGCGCCTGCTCCTGGAGGAGGACTGCTCGTCAGTGGGGCTGGGGAGGTTTCGACCTGGAGTCCTGAGGAAGCCCCTGGGTGGCTGGGGTCTGCGGCCTCACTTAGGTTGAGAGACCGTCAGGGGCTGCCTGCGGCATCTCATCCTCTGAGCGTCCGGCAGCGAGGGACGACGTAGGGGCACTGTCTGTTGGGGGCGTATCCCCAGACTCACTATGGGGCTGCTCCAGATACTCTCCACATGCAACTCCGCCAGAGGGCTGGCTCTGTGGGGAGAACGAGAGGGGTGTCCCATTCAACCTCTGGAGGGGTGAGGCAAGCAACGGACGTTCCCCTTGAGGGTCATACAGGGGTAGCAGATGAGGGACGGACGGTGGCCGATCCCTCCTTGGCGCAGACGGTGGCCATCACCGAGGTTCTGCTTGACCCTGGGACAGCATGTGAGAGACGGACGGTGGCTGATCTCTCCCCGGCGCGGAAGGTGGCCGTCGCCGCGGTCCTGCTCCCAGTGGGGGTGCAGAGAAAGGATGGACGGTGGCTGATCTTTCCCGGCGCGGATGGTGGCCGTCGCCGCGGTTCTGCTCCCTGTGAGGGTGGCAGATGAAGGACAGATGGTGGCCGATCCTTCCCAGGCATGGAAGTTGGTCGTTGTCGCGATTCTGCTCCCAGCGGAGGCTGCAGGTGAAGGAGGGACAGTGGCCCATCCTTCCCCGGCATGGACAGTGGCCATTGCCGTGGTCCTGCAGGGAGTGGTAGGTGTTGTGGGGGGTGGCGGGAGAGGAAGTGTCTCATACATATTTTTCCTAACTCTCCTTTGTCAAGGTATTTTACTGTGTGGTTTTACGTTACTTCATATAAATATACTTACAATGTCTATGCATAACTTTGGGGAATCTGTCCAGACAAAATATGTTACTACAATAATCACATATGTTTACAATGTATATGCATAATAAATGTGAAAAATATTTTTGGGGTTTCATGTAACCAATAGTCAAGGCTACAAAACAGTCTTGTTGCTCTATGTGCATGTGGGTGTGAAATAACTAATAACTGATCCACATTAGTTTGGTACAAAAAAGAACTGAAAAGCAAGCACACAGCCATATGGATATACTTACACGGAAGAAGGGAAATGTGGATGAATCATGGTTTTGATGGAAACAATGTGCTATGGAACGATGCTCACAATGATGAATGGGCGAGCTATCACCGATCCTAAATAGAGGCACCCCTTTATGAAACATCGTACCTACAACGGATGAAGCTTGGTGTTACAGAAAACACACACACACACACACACACACACACACACACACACACACACACACACACACACACACACACACAAACTCTGAAAACATTGTGTGGAATCACTGGATTGTTTGGAAGTCTTTATTTCCATTCTTATTTTCGAAACTACAACCTACGGTAATTTTTCTTCGTGTCCCTATTTAATGAAAATAATGCAGAGTATACAACGCAATATTCAGTTCTTTTACATAATGACATTATACAACTATACTGTGACTGTTTAGCATTATATACAGCAAGATGATTAAACATATGGCACACTCAGAGCGAAGCCTCGAATGTTCATAAGCACTGCGAGTGTTCATGCGTGTTGCCTCGTGATAGTTTGAGTGGGCTACCGTCCAGAACGGTCGGTGTACTAACCTCCGGCGCCGACGCAGGTCGGCTAGAGATTATGGTTTCCGAGTGTACTTTTTCAATCTTTTCTTTGTGTTTTTTGAGATGAGGATTCCAGACTACTGATGCGTTCTCCAGGATTGGTCTGATGAATGATGTTATTATCTTTCTCAGCCTGTCTTCATTTATATATGTGAATGTTATTCTCATATTAGCAAGCAATGTGTACATGTTACGTACCTTCTCACTGATGTGGTCAGCTGGAGATAGTCTGTTACTGATAATCACTCCTAGGTCCTTCTCTCTTTCTGATATGTGTAGGGTTGATTTTCCTAACTTATAATCCCAATCTGGTCTTTTCTCACTTTTACCAAACTTCATCACATGCCACTTGTCCACATTGAATTCCATTTGCCATTTATTGCTCCATTCATTAAGCTTCTTTAATTCTTCTTGCAGCTCTTTGCAAGAAACTGTGTTAGTAGCTTTCTTTTGTATTTTTGCATCATCCGCAAACATATTTATATAGCTTCCATTTCCAGTGTTACTGTGTGTCATTTATATATATGCTAAAAACATAAATGGTGCCAGCACTGAGCCCTGTGGAAATCCGCAAGTCACTTCCCTCCATAATGAGTAATTTCCCGTTAATACTGTTCTCATTTCTCTTTTTCTGAGAAAATCCTGCATCCAACAGTACAGATTGCCTTGGATACCTCCTTGGTGGTACAGTTTCCATAAAAGTCTTTGTGTGGTACTCTATCAAATGCTTTCTTGAAATCTAAATAGATACTGTCCGCCCATCCTTCTCTTTTCTGTAATGTTTCTGTAACGCTATCATAGCAGCTTAAGAAACTAGTAACACATGTTTTTCCCTTTCTAAAACAGAACTGCCTTTCTGTTATCATATTGTGTTCTTCTAGATGGTTTATCCAAACTTTTCTTATCAGCATTACTGGTATCTTACAGTACTCACAACACTGGTCAGTGATACTGGTCGGTAGTTGAGTGGATTCCGTCTATTCCTTTTCTTAAATAGCGGAACAATGTTTACTTTCTTCCAAATGTCAGCTCATTTACCTTGACCTAATGATTCCTTGAATATTTAATACAAAAGGTCTGCTTAACTCATCTGCACATTTATCTAGCACAAAACCTGTAATTTCGTCAGGACCAGTTGCTTTTCCTTTTTCTAATTTTAAGTAATTTACCTAACTTTTCCTGTACTTCTTTTTCTGATATTTGTATATTTGGTAATACGTGTGGGCATGCATGTTCCATATCGTCTCATTCAAAATTATTTTCTTTTGTACATACTGATTGGAAGTTTTATTTAGTGCTTCACAAATATCTTTCTCCTGTGTACAGATGATCCCCTCATCCATCGCTTCGGATGTAGCAGCAAAATAGCTTAGGTTGATCACTACTGTTTTTCGTAATGTCTTCCTCAAACTGTCTCTGAGCCTCCCTCCTTATCTTTGTATAATCATTTCTTCCCTGTTTATAGTTGTTATATGCCCTCTCACTATGGTGTCTTCTGTATCTATCCTACAGCAAGTCCCTTTTTTTCCTTTGATTTTTACATTCTGTATTAAACCATTTCTTTACTTTCATTTTTGTTTCTTTGTGCTGAGGGATGTAATTTTGGATTTCTATTTCATAAAGATCACAGAATTTTCTGTCCATCCATCCATCCATCATCCAATCCTACGTTGCCCCATGCGTAGGAGCCCGAGGCTAGGCAAGTTGGTTCTGACACTTAAGATGAGAGTGACTAGCCTCACTCATTCCTGAGTGGCAATACATGAACAATAAACCCCAACCAACCCTTGGATATAAACCTTCACTGGCTCAATCCGATTGGAGTGCTGTAATTACCCACTAAACCACCAGGTGCCAAAATTTGGTTATATGGTTGCCACCCAGCGTAGTAAATTGTTTCCTGGTGTACAGGAAACCATTTGGCTTGTCACTCAGTATATATAACATTTAATCTTGTCCTCTAAGCTCCTTTTCCCAATCTGTTTCTAAAAAATACTTCTTCAGGTCATGATAGTTGCCCTTTTTGTTGTGTAGACTCTTTTTGTAACTCTTGTTAAAGGTAATGTTATATGCAGTCCTGAAGTTACAATTTATACTGCATGGTCGCTTTTGCCGAATGGAGGGAGATACATAATTATGTCAGTTTCATTTTCTTGCCTAGTAAATATAAGATCTAGTACTGATAAATCATCAAGTCCTCTTTTTCTGGTGTTTTCCTTTACATGCTGTGTTAGGAGCTTTTGATCCCAACAGCTTTCATGGCTTTTTACATCTAAAGTATTCCAATTTATATCTGTATTGAAATCTCCAGTTAATATAATTCTTTCATATTTCTCATTCATTCTATGTAGTAATGTTCTTAAACTTTGAACTGAACTTTCTGTCAGGTCTTCATATTCGCCTCTCCCGAGTGACATGTATAAATTTGGGTGGCATGTATAAATTTGCCACAATTAATTTCCCTTCAGATTTATTACTCTCTACTGCAATCAGTTCTACTTCTGAGGGTATATCTAATTTTATTTCTTTGGCATGTAGATTTTTCTTTGTTAGGATTATAATTCCTCCTCTCTTTCCTAAATTCTGTCATCTCCATATATTGTATTCCTCTAAGTTTAGGGTATCATTTGATATCTTTGGGGTTAATTTTGTTTGAGTGAGGCAAATAATATGTGGTTCCTTTTCTTTGGTATAGTCTTCTATCTCTGATAATTTAGACACCATTCCATCTACATTTGAGTACATCAACTTAATTATCTTGTTTACATACTTCCCCAGCAGGAAATAAAAGCAGGAAAGCCTCCTTTTTATTCCCTGTTGGTTATGTACCACTTTCGTACCTGAAATCCAATTACTTTGTAAATAAAAATGTACTCTTCCTCTGATCTTCTTTCGTTCTTTGTTTTTGCCTCCTCCCTCTTCTCCGTTAGTATTTCCAATTCCTCTTGAGTTAGACATCTTTTATCTATACTTTTAAAAATTCTTCTTTTTCCATGAGTTTGCATTTCTTAGTATTTCCTCCACAGTGTTCACACTCTGGAAGATTACTTTCAGAAGCCTTGACATATTTTTCACATATTTCCCTAACCTTTTGTGTTCCTCTATGTCTTTATTATAAATTTTTTCTGATACCTCCTTCAATATGCTCCATCTCCATTTCTCTCGCTTAAAATTTGGATTTTTATTTCTTCTTCATCTATACCAGTGATTACTATAGATTTGTTGATATCTGCTAAATCTTTGACCAATTGTGGGTTGTTCTGGATTATTTTTTTCACATCTTTTCTAATGTTTTTCCCTTCGACTCTTGGTTCTAAGTCTTTCTTTACTTTCACCATTTCAGCATACGTAATTTCCACATCATTTTTGTAACTTTGCATCACGTCATTCACTGGGTTGTCTTCTCTTCAGTATCACTGCTTCGGTCGATCAGACTGCTTGCTTGCCTAATTGCCTCTATCATTCTGAATTCCTCCATAATACTCTTATGGTTGACAACTGTGCTTACCATTTCACTAATCTTCCTTCAAGGTGAACCCACCTCAACTGACAGTTCATCTATTGTTTTGTCTTTCTTGTTTAATTCATTTACTAATTTTTCATTTCCTCCTTCTACATGTGCAACTGCTTCTTAATTTAATCCATTCCACACTGAAATGCCTTCTCCAATCTGTACACCATCTCTACTAGTTTGTTATATATTTCCATTTCATCTGTTCCTGCCAGAAATCATCATGTTTTCTACCTTTATCCCTTTTCTTAGCTCCTTCCAAATTCACTCTACTAAAATGGTGGTCATCTTTTGGTACTGAGAAAAAAAAAATCTGTTTACAGGTAGACGAAACGTCTTGATGCTTCATCAGCGCATTCCTGCACTAGTTTGCGGTATTCCGTTATTTGGACATCACATTTGCTTAAACTTCCTCTACTATATCAGAACACCATTTAGTTTAACCTAGTACAGAGCTACACTCATATGAAGATACTATATAGGTATGGCCAGTTGTGGCCAAGGGTGGCCAGCTTGGAGCGATCTGATATGCGTGTTGTCTCTCTGACACCTCAACTGTGTGTTCTTACTTTACCTAATTGTTCTTACCCAATTGTATCTTTACAGGAATGAGTCAAGCTCGTACTGTCCCGTGTCTTAGACCATATTTATCGTACATATCCTTAAATTTGTGAATTGTTTTGGCACACACTATTTCATTCGGTAGTGCATTCCATTGATCAATTGCTCTGTTTGGGAAACTGAATTTCCTTACGTCTTTATCACCTCTCTTCTTATGCAGTTTTTTGCAGTGTCCTCTTGCTGATGCTTCTCCATATGTTAAGTAATCATTTATGTCTATTTCCTCCTTCCCTGATATGCACTTATATAGCATTATCATGTCACCTCTTTTCCTTCTCTCCTGTAGTGTTGGTAGATTCAGTTTATTTAGTCTTTCTTCGTAGCTTAGGTCCCTTAAGCTTGGTATCCATCTTGTAGCGGCCCTTTGAACTTTTTCAATCTTGTCTATATGCTTTTTGAGATGAGGACTCCAGACTACTGATGCATATTCCAGGGTTGGTCTAATGAATGATGTTATTATCCTTCTTAGCATGTCTTCATTTATGTATGTGAATGCTATTCTCATATTTGCAAGTAGTGTATACATGTTCCGTACCTTCTCGCTGATGTGGTCAGCCGGAGATAGTCTGTTATTGATAATCACACCTAGGTCTTTCTCTCTTTCTGATGTGTATAGGGTTTTATTTCCTAACTTATAATCCCAATCAGGTCTTTTTCCACTTTTACCAAACTTGATTACATGACACTTGTCCACATTGAATTCCATTTGCCATGTACTACTCCATTCATGAAGTTTATTTAATTCTTCTTGTAGCTCCCTACAAGAGTCTGTGCTAGTAATTCTCCTTTGTATTTTTGCATCATCTGCAAACATATTCAGATAGCTCTCATTTCCAGTGTTACTGTTTATATCATTTATATACACTAAAAACATGATTGGTGCCAGCACTGAACCCTGTGGTACTCCACTAGTCACTTCTTTCCATGATGAGTAGTTTCCTCTTAGTACTGTCCTCATTTCTCTTTTTACGAGAAAGTCTTGCATCCAACAAAACAGTTTGCCTCGAATTCCTCCTTGATGGTACAGTTTCCATAAAAGTCTTTGGTGTGGTACTGTGTCAAAAGCTTTCTTGAAATCTAAATAGATACTGTCCACCCATCCTTCCCTTTCCTGTATTGTGTTTGTTACTCTGTCATAGTAGCTCAACAGATTAGTAACACATGATTTTCCTTTTCTGAAACCAAACTGTCTTTCTGTTATCATACTCTGTTCTTCTAGATGTTTTACCCAAGCTTTTCTTATAAGTTTTTCTAATACCTTGCTTACAACACTGGTCAGTGATACTGGTCGGTAGTTGAGTGGATTTTGTCTATTTCCTTTCTTGAATAAGGGGACAATATTTCCTTTTTTCCAAATATCAGGTAGTTTACCTTGACTCAAGGATTTCTTGAAAATTAAAAATAATGGTTTACTTAACTCCTTTGCACATTCTCGTAATACCCAACATGAAATTTCATCAGGACCACTTGCTTTTCCTCTGTCTAATCTACTTAACTCCTCCTGTATTACTTTTTCTGCTATTTGTTCTTACCTAATTGTATCTTTACAGGAATGAGTCAAGCTCGTACTATCCCGTGTCTTAAACCATATTTATCGTACATATCCTTAAATTTGTGAATTGTTTTGGCACACACTATTTCATTCGGTAGTGCATTCCATTGATCAATTGCTCTGTTTGGGAAACTGAATTTCCTTACGTCTTTATCACCTCTCTTCTTGTGCAGTTTTTTGCAGTGTCCTCTTGCTGATGCTTCTCCATATGTTAATTAATCATTTATGTCTATTTTCTCCTTCCCTGATATGCACTTGTATAGCATTATCATGTCACCTCTTTTCCTTCTCTCTTGTAGTGTTGGTAGATTCAGTTTATTTAGTCTTTCTTCGTAGCTTAGGTCCATTAAGCTTGGTATTCATCTTGTAGCGGCCCTTTGAACTTTTTCAATCTTGTCTATATGCTTTTTGAGATGAGGATTCCAGACTATTGATGCATATTCCAGGGTTGGTCTAATGAATGATGTTATTATCTTTCTTAGCATGTCTTCATTTATGTATGTGAATGCTCTTCTCATATTTGCAAGCAGTGTATACATGTTCCGTACCTTCTCGCTGATGTGGTCAGCCGGAGATAGTCTGTTATTGATAATCACACCTAGGTCTTTCTCTCTTTCTGATGTGTATAGGGTTTTATTTCCTAACTTATAATCCCAATCAGGTCTTTTTCCACTTTTACCAAACTTGATTACATGACACTTGTCCACATTGAATTCCATTTGCCATGTACTACTCCATTCATGAAGTTTATTTAATTCTTCTTGTAGCTCTTTACAAGAGTCTGTGTTAGTAATTCTCCTTTGTATTTTTGCATCATCTGCAAACATATTCAGATAGCTCTCATTTCCAGTGTTACTGTTTATATCATTTATATACACTAAAAACATGATTGGTGCCAGCACTGAACCCTGTGGTACTCCACTAGTCACTTCTTTCCATGATGAGTAGTTTCCTCTTAGTACTGTCCTCATTTCTCTTTTTATGAGAGTCTTGCATCCAACAACACAGTTTGCCTCGAATTCCTCCTTGATGGTACAGTTTCCATAAAAGTCTTTGGTGTGGTACTGTGTCAAAAGCTTTCTTGAACTCTAAATAGATACTGTCCACCCATCCTTCCCTTTCCTGTATTGTGTTTGTTACTCTGTCATAGTAGCTCAACAGATTAGTAACACAAGATTTTCCTTTTCCGAAACCAAACTGTCTTTCTGTTATCATACTGTGTTCTAGATGATTTACCCAAGCTTTTCTTATAAGTTTTTCTAATACCTTGCTTACAACACTGGTCAGTGATACTGGTCAGTAGTTGAGTGGATTTTGTTTATTTCCTTTCTTGAATAAGGGGACAATATTTGCTTTTTTCCAAATATCAGGTAGTTTACCTTGACTCAAGGATTTCTTGAAAATTAAAAATAATGGTTTACTTAACTCCTTTACACATTCTCGTAATACCCAACATGAAATTTCATCAGGACCACTTGCTTTTCCTCTGTCTAATCTACTTAACTCCTCTTGTATTACTTTTTCTGCTATTTGTATATCTGGTAGTATGTGTGGACATGCGTGTTCCACATAGTCCCTCTCGAAATTTTTTTCTTCTGTAAAAACTAATTGGAAATTCTTATTTAGTGCTTCACAAATATCTTTCTCTTGTGTATAAGTGATTCCCTCGTCCGTAATGGATTGTATTATATCTTTTACTTTGGTTTTGCTTCTGATATAGCTGTAAAACAGCTTTGGTTGATCACTACTTTTATTTATTATATCCTCCTCAAACTGTTTTTGGGCTTCCCTCCTTATTCTTGTATAGTTATTTCTTGCCTGTTTGTAATTATTATACGCCCTTTCACTATTGTGTCTTCTGTATCTATTCCACAACAAATCTCTTCTTTCCTTTGATTTTTTACATTCTGTATTGAACCATTTCTGTATTTTCTTATCTGTTTCTTTGTGCTGTGGGATGTACTTCTGGACTCCTATTTCATAAAATTCACAAAATTTTTATATACAGCATTTAAATCTTGTCCTCTAAGCTCATTTTCCCAATCAACTTCTAAGAAATACTTCTTTAGGTCTTGATAATTTCCCTTTTTATAGTTTAGGCTCTTTTTGTAACTGTCATTGCTGTTTACTATGTCATATGCTATCCTGAAGTTATAATTTAGTACTGCATGATCGCTTTTGCCGAGTGGAGGGTGATATATTAAACTGTCAATATCATTTTCTTGCCTAGTAAATATTAGATCTAGCACTGAAGGTACATCAAGTCCTCTTTTTCTGGTGGTTTCCCTCACATGTTGCGTTAGGAAAAACTCTTGTACGAGATTCAGGAGCTTTTGGTCCCAACAGCTTGGCTATTTATATCTAGAGTATTCCAATTTATATTTGTATTGAAGTCCCCAGTCAGTATAATTCTTTCCGATTTCTCTTCCATTTTTTGTAGTAATGATCTTTTACTCTGAATTGTACTCTCTGCCAGGTCCTCATATTCGTCTCTTTCCCATGTGTTTGATCTGGGTGGCATGTACAAATTGGCTACAATTACTTTACCTTCAGATGTGTCGATCTCTGCTGCAATCAGTTCTACTTGTGATGGTATATCTAGTTTATTTCATTGCCTTTTAGATTTTTCTTAGTTAATATTATAATTCCTCCTCCTTTTTTTTAAATTTCTGTCTCTTCTCCATATATTGTATTCCTCTAAGTTTAGTATGTCATTGGATATCCTTGGTATTAATTTTGTTTCAGTTAGGCATATTATTTGTGGTTCATTTTCTCTGACATAATCATTCATCTCTAGTAATTTAGATACCATTCCATCCACATTTGAGTACATCAACTTTATCATCTTGTTTATATATTTGTCATGACATGGTTCTACTACCTTCCTCCTTTTTCTTCCATCCTGTTTGTGTACCACTTTCATACCTGCAATCCTATTACTTTGTAAAAAAAAATTCTTCTTCTCCTCTTCTGATCTTCCCTCATTTTTTGTTTTTGCTTCCTCCCTTTTCTCTTTCAGTAATTCCAGTTCCTCTTGTGTTAGGCGTCTTTTTATCCATACATTTTTGAACTCCTCTTTTTCCATAAGATTCTTTGCATTTTTTAGTATCTCTTCCACAGTGTTTACACTCTGGAAAGTCACCTTTAGAGGTCTTGTCTTGCTTTTCTCGTATTTCCCTAACCTTTTGTGTTCCTCTATGTCTTTACTACAGATTTCCTCTGATACGTCTTTCAGTAAGTTCATTACATTTGCCATCTCCTTTTTGTCTCTTGTGATCTTGTTTTTTACTTCTTCCTCTTCTATACCAGTGATTACTATAGACTTGTTTATCTCTACTGAATCTCTGACTAACTTTGGATTGTTTTGGATTATTGTTTTCACTTCCTTTTTAATGCTTTTGTTCCTCCACCCTTGTTTCTAAGTCTTTCTTTACTTTCACCGTTTCAGCATATGTGGTTTCTACATCATTTTTGTAGCTTTGCACAGCTTCATTCACCTGTGTTATCTTCTCCTCAATATCACTGCTCTGGTCCATAAGACTGCTTGCTTGCATAATTGTCTCTGTGTCATTTTTGAACTCTTCCATAACACTCTCGTGATTGACTACTGTACTTGCCATTTCACTCACTTTCTTCCTAAGCGTACTCAATTCCACTGTTAGTTCACTGACGGTTGTGTCTTTCTTATTGGCCTCCCTTCCTAGTTTTTCTATCTCTTCCTTTTGCAAGTGCATTTGCTTCTTTATTTCATCAATTTCATTTTTGAAAGCCATTTCTAGTTTGTGTACACGTTCAACCAGTCTATTGTGAGTCTCCACTTCAACCAGTTCTTGGTAGAAATCATCATTTTGCTTTTTACTTTTATCCCTTTTCTTTTCCAAATTTGTTTTACTGAAGTATGTATCCATTTTGCAATACAAAAAGAACAGAGTATGTACTTACAGAGTATGTACAATTTCCCGGTGTTGCTGTAGTCTAAACAAACCCAGCTGACTCAACACATTTTTTTTTCCTCGTTCTTTTTTTTTTTTTTTTTCTGTTTGAACAAGTCTTGTTTAACCTTTTTTTTTTTTCCTTTTAATAATGAAAAATCATTTAGTCTAACCTGGTACAGAGCTTGACTCATTCAAAGATACTAATTTAGGTAATGCCACTGGCCGTGTTGGTCCGGTACGGAGCCCCGATGTCGCACGTCTGCCTCCTTTGACTGCCTCTGTGTGTGTGTCTGGTAGTATGTGTGGACATGCGTGTTCCACATAGTCCCTCTCAAAATTTTTTTCTTCTGTAAAAACTGATTGGAAATTCTTATTTAGTGCTTCACAAATATCTTTCTCTTGTGTATAAGAGATTCCCTCGTCCGTAATGGATTGTATTATATCTTTTACTTTGGGTTTGCTTCTGATATAGCTGTAAAACATCTTTGGTTGATTACTTTTATTTATTATATCCTCCTCAAACTGTTTTTGGGCTTCCCTCCTTATTCTTGTATAGTCGTTTCTTGCCTGTTTGTAATTATTATACGCCCTTTCACTATTGTGTCTTCTGTATCTATTCCACAACAAATCTCTTCTTTCTTTTGATTTTTTACATTCTGTATTGAACCATTTCTGTATTTTCTTATCTGCTTCTTTGTCTGTGGGATGTACTTCTGGACTCCTATTTCATAAAATTCACAGAATTTTTTATATACAGCATTTAAATCTTGTCCTCTAAGCTCATTTTCCCAATCAACTTCTAAGAAATATTTCTTTAGGTCTTGATAATTTCCCTTTTTATAGTTTAGGCTCTTTTTGTAACTGTCATTGCTGTTTACTATGTCATATGCTATCCTGAAGTTATAATTTAGTACTGCATGATCGCTTTTGCCGAGTGGAGGGTGATATATTAAACTGTCAATATCATTTTCTTGCCTAGTAAATATTAGATCTAGCACTGAAGGTACATCAAGTCCTCTTTTTCTGGTGGTTTCCCTCACATGTTGCGTTAGGAAAAACTCTTGTACTAGATCCAGGAGCTTTTGGTCCCAACAGCTTTCTTGGCTAATTATATCTAGAGTATTCCAATTTATATTTGTATTGAAGTCCCCAGTTAGTATAATTCTTTCCGATTTCTCTTCCATTTTATGTAGTAATGATCTTATACTTTGAATTGTACTCTCTGCCAGGTCCTCATATTCGTCTCTTTCCCATGTGTTTGATCTGGGTGGCATGTACAAATTGGCTACAATTACTTTACCTTCAGATGTGTTGATCTCTACTGCAATCAGTTCTACGTGTGATGGTATATCTAGGTTTATTTCCTTGACTTTTAGATTTTTCTTAGTTAATATTATAATTCCTCCTCTTTTTTTTTTATTTCTGTCTCTTCTCCATATATTGCATTCCTCTAAGTTTAGTATGTCATTGGGTATCCTTGGTGTTAATTTTTGTTTCAGTTAGGCATATTATTTGTGGTTCATTTTCTCTGACATAATCATTCATCTCTAGTAATTTAGATACCATTCCATCCACATTTGAGTACATAAACTTTATCATTTTGTTTATATACTTGTCATGACATGGTTCTACTACCTTCCTCTTTTTTCTTCCATCCTGTTTGTGTACCACTTTCGTACTTGCAACCCTATTACTTCGTAAAAAAATTTCTTCTTCTCCTCTTCTGATCTTCCCTCATTTTTTGTTTTTGCTTCCTCCCTTTTCTCTTCCAGTAATTCCAGTTCCTCTTGTGTTAGGCATCTTTTTATCCATACATTTTTGAACTCCTCGTTTTCCATAAGATTCTTTGCATTTTTTAGTATCTCTTCCACAGTGTTTGCACTCTGGAAAGTCACCTTTAGAGGTCTTGTCTTGGTTTTCTCGTATTTCCCTAACCTTTTGTGTTCCTCTATGTCTTTACTACAGATTTCCTCTGATACTTCTTTCAGTAAGCTCATTACATTTGCCATCTCCTTTTTGTCTCTTGTGATCTTGTTTTTTACTTCTTCCTCTTCCATACGGTACCAGTGATTACTATTGATTTGTTTATCTCTACTGAATCTCTGACTAACTTTGGATTGTTTTGGATTATTGTTTTCACTTCCTTTTTAATGCTTTTTTCCTCCACCCTTGTTTCTAAGTCTTTTTTTACTTTCACCATTTCAGCATACGTGGTTTCTACATCATTTTTGTAGCTTTTCACAGCTTCATTCACCTGTGTTATCTTCTTCTCAATATCACTGCTCTGGTCCATAAGACTACTTGCTTGCCTAATTGTCTCTGTGTCATTTTTGAACTCTTCCATAACACTCTCGTGATTGACTACTGTACTTGCCATTTCACTCACTTTCTTCCTAAGCGTACTCAATTCCACTGTTAGTTCACTGATGGTTGTGTCTTTCTTATTGGCCTCCCTTCCTAGTTTTTCTATCTCTTCCTTTTGCAAGTGCATTTGCTTCTTTATTTCATCAATTTCATTTTTGAAAGGCATTTCTAGTTTGTGTACACGTTCAACCAGTATATTGTGAGTCTCCACTTCAACCAGTTCTTGGTAGAAATCGTCATTTTGCTTTTTACTTTTATCCCTTTTCTTTTCCAAATTTGTTTTACTAAAGTATGTATCCATTTTGCAATACTAAAAGAACAGAGTATGTACTTACAGAGCATGTACACTTTCCCCACGTTGCTGTAGTCTAAACAAACCCAGCTGACTCAGCGCATTTTTTTTTCCCTCGTGGTTCTCTCTTCTGTTTGAACAAGTCTTGTTTAAACTTATTATTTTTTTCCTTTTAATAATGAAAAATCATTTAGTCTAACCTGGTACAGAGCTTGACTCATTCAAAGATACTAATTTAGGTAATGCCACTGGCCGTGTTGGTTTGGTACGGAGCACCGATGTCAAACGTCTGCATCTGATGATTCCCTCTTTGTGTGTATATGTGTGTGTGTGTGTGTGAGAGAGAGAGAGAGAGAGAGAATGGTGAGTGAGCAAGTGAGAGTGGCGAGTGAGTGGTGAGTGCTTGAGTGAATGAGTGAGAGTGGTGAGTGAGTGAGAGAAAGTGGTGAGTGAGTGAGAATGGTGAGTTAGTGAGAGAGTGAGTGAGACTGGGATGGGGGGGTTGTAGGGCTGTTTGGTTCAATCTCTCTCCCTGTCCCCCCCTCCCCACTTCCTTGTCTCCCTCCCCCACCCCTGTATGTCTTCCTCCCCATCCCCCCGCCCTCCCACCACCCCTACATGGCGCATTGCCAGCTGTCTGCCTGGCTGTCTCTATCTGACACCCCCTGAAGCATCTCAACACCACACATCCCACCAAGCTGCCCTTCTGCATGTTTGATGTGTAATTTTTTAGTAATAGTATTGTTCATGAGTATAATAATATTACCTATGGTGTTTCTGTGTCAGTCTCTATTGGTTCAGTAAGGTATATGAGAGTTTGAGTTTGGGTCTGGAATGCGTCTCTGGCTTTTCTTCAGTATCTTATGGGGGAAACTGCTTCAATATCTCACTTATTCGCTGACTGAACACTCCTACTGGTACACAATCATGTCGGATATCGGGGTACCGGTGTACACGCCACCTCCCGAAGTTTAGAACACCTCACTCCTGCAGTAGGTACTGAAGGTGCAGGAGGGCAAGGTCGAGTGAGATACAAGGGCTGATCATTTCTGGCTAAAAATGGGACAACTCCGTGCATGACGTCACGCGGCACCTGAGCCCGCCACTCCAGTAGGGTTAAGGCAATCAGTTGAACTTAGACTCTGCTTGGGTGAAGATCTCAGCTCCTCCTGACTTTTCACTCCAAGGTAGGCTAATGGTGTGCTGTACAGTTTACGGGTGCACATCCTCGCAACATAAAAATAAGGAAGATGAATGTACACATTTATGCATTTCCCAAAGGATGAGAATTTGAAAAAAAGGTGGATTTATTTTTGTGGGAGAGATAATATTAATGTCAGCAATTCAACTTACAAATTCTTGAAGGTAACCTTGGAGCTGACCGGTTGACAAAGTGCAGCCATTATTAGTAATAAGGGTTACAATAACTGATTGAAGGAAATGATTGCCAAAATAAAGTATATACAGTTACAGTATTTGTGTAGATTAATTTAAAAACGGGGCCTTACAAAGTTTGTAAGATGGTCTAGACACATTTGAAATTTTGAATTCTCGGGTCAAATTAAAACAACACCAAGTAAAATTAAGAGTACCTTGCTTCTCTTCCCTCCCATGTTCAGGGAAAACAAGGTAAATGATGCCATTATGGTGCTACTGTGGTGGTGTGTGTCGTGTGGTATATCTGATGTGGTGTGGTGGTGTGTGGTGCGGTATATCTGATGTGGTGTGGTGGTGTGTTACTATAGTCAAGCCGCGTGACTCTGAGGTTGTTATTATCGTGCCCTGGCAACTTACCTCTAAGCGGTGCATCTGATTTCGTGTATAATATGAGACGCATGTGACTCGTGTATAATATGTTCGTGTATAATAATATTCGTGTATAATATTTTCGTGCATAATAATGTGATTCGTGTATAATATGATACGAAATCGGACGCACTTTTGAATGGTAGGTTGCCAGAGTACGATAATAACAACCTCAGAGTTGTACGCCGCAACTATAGTGTAGTCACAGTCTTGCAGGAGCTGCTTAGCATGGACCAATCAGCCTACTGTTGTTATAATTTTTTCTTATGTTTTAAGTAAAGTTTTAAAAAGTTCACTCTGTGTTTGTAGTGCCCTCCATTCCCTTCCTTATTTGCCTGAAATGTATGTGTGAAAGCGACTGGTATGGATGTTAAAGTAACTACATGGAAGTGACACAGTAATGATTATGATGATGATGATGATGGTTGTGGTGGAGATTATAATGGTAAGCCAGGTATACTGTAGAAGCTGAGGGAATTATGGTAGTGATGCATTGGTGTTGATGATGATGGCAATTATTATAATGGTGATAATGATGGTGATAGTGGTAGCTGTAATCATGGTAATGACGATGATGGTACTTTTTGTTTCTAGTGTCCAATGCAGCCTTGTCTGTTGGAATATGTGTGTGTGTGATGAAGCAATTTATAGAAGATGGGGAAGCTATGGTAGCGACAGTGATGATGACGATGATAAGAGGTATGTTCCTAGTGATGACGAAGATGATGATGAAAACCAGTAACACTAAGGAATGAACAGCAGTAATGTGTCATCGCCACCATAATGGAAACGATAAGGCTGGTACAAATGATGAATTCAGATATTCGAAATTCATACACTCTGCTCATGAAGTTTACAGTATTGAAGCTATAAATTAGGAAGCCGTCAGTAACAATAGTAAGAATAACGCCAATATAGTTATATTACAATGCTGACCAGGGCGACAACATAAAGTAGCAAATTGTGGTAATCTGTCGCAGTTACCCATCTACTCTACTTGTTTTCTCTGAACCCCCGAGAAATGTACCGTGTGACGTCACGAAGATGCGCGGGGAAGCAAATCGATCAGACCTTTTCTTTCTCTCAACCTTGCAAGAGGGCACCGCCCCAAGTTAGTCATCTGTGTGGAGGATGCATCTCGTCTGTAGTTTCTTCTGCAGATTTTCAGCAACTACAGCTGCACCTGGTGCAACTATATTGTTCAATCTCTCTCTCTCTCTCTTTCTCTCTCTCTCTCTCTCTCTCTCTCTCTCTCCTTTTAACCTGACCGTCCTGCAAAGTCTCCCTGATGGCATACAATGGAGTGACAAGCTTTAGCTGCTGGGAGAAGTAGGATTCAGGCCTGTCCATCTGGGATTCAGGCTTTGCTTTATTTCTCCTACTAAAATTTTTTCACCCATTTACACTATTGGAAAGCAACCAGTTAGAGTATGGTACTCTAAACCTCCAGAAAGTCCTGTACTGCGGCCAGTGCGTGGACTCAAGCCCGATTCCGGACTGATGCAGCTGCCGAGATGCAACAGGAACCTGTGAATGCGAAGGAGCAATAGGGGGTTGCAGTCACCTTAGTTAAAAGTCGAGCCTTCAGTAATCAACTCCATTTGGAAGGACCAACCAGAAATACAGTAATGAGAGTAGGGACAGGCTAACAGGCATATATACTCAAGTATTCAACTGCACCTAATGCTTTCTTTAGAAAAAGGTTAAGTCACCAGGGACAGAATTCACCTGGGAATGTATATCATCCTTGGTTGGGTAGTCATAGGCAGGCAGTGAATAAAACACCACACACATTATCAGGATTGAGACACGACCCCCCTCCCTCCTCTGCTTTATTACCTTTTTTGTTTTGTTTTGTTTGCAACTGTGCTTGTTTTTGATTGAACTGGATTTCACAGTGACCATACATGCCTGTGGATACGCTCCTTGGTGACAAGCAACCGTACTTGTGGCTGTGTGTACCAGTGACCACTTTTAGTAACAGTGCAAACCAGTGACTCCAATTCGTGTGATCATACAAACCAGTGAACATGCTCATTGTTATTGACCAATAGCTTCTGCCTCTCAGTCTGTGTGAAACAGTGACTGTGCAGTGATTGAGAAACAGTGAACCACAAACATCATCCCCCACCTGTGCTTGATTGTGACTGTCCTTTTAGTGACCGTTGGCACCCATGTGGCTATTTTGTGACCAATGATGCCATTTTCATTGTTTGACAACGTCAGGAGAAATATGTAGGAAAGAAACGGGATCTGTACTTTGTTTTTGTTGACATGGGGAAGGCCTTTGACAAAGTTCCTCGGTAGCTGGCGAAGTGAGTTGAGAAAACGTGGGATTAAGGAGTGGCTGGTTAGAGGATTTATGGTTATGTATGTGAGTGTTCGCACCCAGGTGAGAATGAATGGAGTTTTGAGTGATGAGTTTTCCGTAAAGACTGGTGAGCATCAGGGGTCGGTCTTGAGCATCCTGTTGTTTATCATGGTGCTTGATGTCTTCTCATGCGACTTCAGAAATGGACTCTAGTAAGAGTTGTTGTATGCCGATAATTTGGTGTTGATTGCAAGGAATGAAGGGAGGCGGAGAGAAGCTTTAGGAAGTGGATAGATGGTTTGGGGCACAAAAGCTTGAGAGCAAATGCAGATAACACAAAGGTGATGTTATCTAGGGTTGGTGGCAATACTGTCACAGAAGAGGGAGAGTGGCCATGTGCGGTTTGTCACAAGGGCATGGGAAGTAATTCCATCTTGTGCAGTGTCTACGATAGGTGGGTGCAGAAAAGATGTAGTGGCATTAGAGTTAGACTGCGAGATAATGCTGATTTCATGTGTGTGGTGTGGCTGGGAAAGCATGTGGCGATTGTCAGGCATGAAAGAATTAATCTTGCTGGTGAGTATCTCGAGTGTGTGGAAGTTTTGTTACTTCGGGGAGATGTTATGTGCTGAAGATGGGGCTGGAGCTAGCTCTGGCTAGAGTAAAGAGAGGTTGGAAGAAGTTCAGGAAGTAGTTGCCTTTCTTGACAGTGAGAGGGCTCTCCCTCCGTGCTATGGGATCTTTGTATGCAGCATGTATTGGGAGTGAAATGTTGTATGGTAGTGAGACGCGGGCAGTAAAGGAAGAGGATATTTGCAGGCTTAAATGTATAGAAATGACAATGATTAGGTGGATGTGCAGTGCGTCCTTTAATGCAAGGCCTGGGGGGGGGCTAGGTTTACGATGGAAGAGCTGAGAAGGATGGGACTGGTGTGTATTAGTTTTGTGATGTGGAAAAGTAGATTGAGATGGTTTGGGCATGTGGAGAGGATGGAGGATGATAATTGAGTGCAGAGCGTGAGATGTGTTAACGTTTGGGTAGGGTTGCGAGAAGCAGCTGGAAAGAGGCCTGGGACGAGATCATAGAGTGTGGCCTCAGAGATAAGGAACTGAATAGCGAGGCTCCCAGAGATCGAGCAGCATGGAGAGTTGTCATTAGGTGACCAAGGCCGATGCATGTAAGCATGTTGGAGTCTATATAAACGAAACGAAACGAAACGTTTCCTGATTTCCGTTGGATACCATGAGCAACAAGTGACCACTGTCGAACCTAACCATCGAGATCCCACGAAAAATCTTGAGAATGGCCGAGGAGATGGAAGACATCTTGTTAAGATCCCGAGAGGACGATACTCAGGGATGGATGACCTTTCAAAAGAGGAAGAAAAAAATGAGGCCTGGCAGACCATTAGATATTGCACCAAGGAGCAGCGGCAGAAATTCCAAATGACTAGGATGGATGGACACAAAAAAAGATACAAGTAATCACAGCACTGGAGAAGTATCCTGAGGCTAAGTTCATGGTAAGACATAACCTAAATGGCCAGTATGCGATTACACCAGTGCACAAGGCTTCAGCACAGATCATAAGGGAGGATACAACCTTCAGCTTGGATATTCTGGACCCAGTGAAAGAGAGCATGGCAATGGTCATCAGCCACCCAATTGAACAGTCACTGGACCTGCTTTTGATAAACTAAATGGTAATCATAACAGATATTCTTGGGCTTCCAGGCAGGTAATGGCCATGTTAAAGAAACAGCCCTGGAGATCATTGGCCTTCATATCTTCGGGATCCTCAGACAGTGACCCTTAATTCCAGAGCCACCTCGATGCCAGAGGTACAGACACCATCAGACCTATGCACTTACAAGGAGAGGTATGGAGAGGTTGGGAAGGACCATCCCACCAAGATACGAGTATGCACGGAGACTTAAAAAGCAGGAAGGGGAATGGAGGCCAGTGTTCCAACTTTAGAGGAAGTCACCACGCATGGAACCCTCGATGCCCAGCAAGACTCAAGTTCATCACAGTTCAAGCCAAAAGAAGAGCTCATGAGGCAATATCACACACAAGCGCAGCCTGTGTGTGCACTGTATATTGATAAGAACGAAAAAAAAAAGAAACACAGTGGAACAAGAAATTATATAATGAAGGAAAATCACAAAAAGCATAAGGAAAGAAACACGGAGTAAATGATTAAAATAGTGAGACATAGTAACTGAAGAAAACAAAGACAAGTTGTGAAAACAAAGTCACCATAGTAGTTGTTTTGAAAGCACATATACTTTTAGCATGTTGTTTTATGGACGTTAATGGAAATTTGTGTCTTTCGTACATATTCCTACAACATTTTCGAATAGTACAAGGCAGTCAGTATGTTTGTATCGTAAATGACTTGCCTCGCTATGAAAATTACAAGAGAACTATTTCAACAGGCGTTGATAAGCAGATAACCGCAAACGATATTTCATGTATGTTTTGAATATTTCTCTGTATATTACCTTTCAGTATCGTTGTTTTGATAACGACATGCACAGAAAGGGGAAAATCATAGAGAACACGATGGAAGGAGTTGAAATCAAGATGATTTTTTTTTTTCTTTAAGACAATTTTATTCTATTCTTTCGCAAACAATGAGGGATATTATTTTGTTGTTAGTACTCATTTATATCCTACATTTTCGAGGAGAATGAAACAATCAGGAGTTTTACAATTTGATAAGTTACCTCGTTCTTGAATTTCACAATATTAGTAAAGGCAGGTTATCAGTGAGACGATGAATTTAAAGAAGCTGAAGACACAGGGTGACGGCTGAATGTGAAGCTGAAGACACAGGGTGACGGCTGAATGTGGTGGTGGTTGTGTAGATTTACTGGGTTACAGTGGTGGCTAAGGAGGTTAACTGAGTACTACATGGTACCAGGTTGCTAACGGGCACAGGCGCGGGAAACTCATTAAAGCGTGCACACTAATATCATGTTTAAATCGAAGCTTCATTCATATTACTACCTTTTTTACCCTTATTTGCCAACAGAGTACATATTTATAATCGCCTTATACCATACCAGGGAGAATTAACACCAATTATGTAATGTGCACAAGAATAACTGGAGTTATATCGTTCCTGTCAGCTTTCAACAAACAAATCAAACAAGCTATTCATGACAGAAGGTATTCACCACCCCAAGACTTTCTTCAAATCCCACCAGCATTTCACCTCCTGCATTCCTAATATTACTCTCAAATGGCCTACTTGTCAGTTTTTTGCATTTTTCTGTCCCAAAACAAATGCATACTGGGTTTTATTTATTCCTAGCCTCCTCTTCATCTTCACATTATATCCTACTTCGCCTTCATTTGCTGATATTACAGCACACAGTTGGATTAAGCTCCTTTTGCATCTCTTGCTCAGTTTCATCATTAGTTCTGCTCTTCTTTCACTTATATTAAAGATTTTTTTAATATTATTACTTCCATACTGAGCAGAAATCCAGCAACATGTTCCTTCTCTTGTTTGCCTTCCTGGCACAGTAGGGGGTGATTGTCAGAAGTTTATTAACTGAGTGATCTGACCTCACCAAGAACGATATCCCAATAAATACATCTCAGCTCTTCAAGAGTAGCTAAGTTAGCTTCACTAGCAAGAGTTTGGATGTTTATCCCAGGAGCTTCTTAAAACCGATTGTAGATCTGAACTCCACAGTTTCAGATTCTCAAAGAAGTTCTATATTCCCACACAGAGACAACATTAAACTAAGTTCTTGTTTTTATTTACCTTGCATATAAATTGATATGGCTCACAACATACAAATATAATAAAACGATATTCCATTACTGTGAGATGCAAACAAGTAATACATTCTATGTTTATGTATATATATATATATATATATATATATATATATATATAAATATAAAGAGAGAGAGAGAAGTTTATATACTCTCTCTCTCTCTCTCTAGATATATATATGAATAGATAGATAAATAGATTGAAACTAGTCAATAGATAGATAGGTAGATAGATAGACTGATAGATAGATTCATTGATATAGATAAATTCATATCATAAATTGTATAATTCTATAACATATAGATACCGTACATATGTTTGCACACATACACACATACACACACACACACACACACACACACACACACACACACACACACACACACACACACACACAAATACATCATCATCAGCAGCAGCAGCCATAACTAGTCCACTGCTGAGCAAAGGCCTCCCCCAACCTTTTCCACGAATTCCTTGACTGAGCCAATCTTTGCCACGTTTTCCCTGCAAATTTCTCTATCTCATCTCTCCATCTCCTGTCTGGTCTTTTTCCGCTACAAAGAAATGGTGGGGCAGACGCCATGAGGTGCTTTGCCAAGATTCTTATCTCCGAAACTTGTGTGTGTGAGCCTTTTGCGATTTATTTACTCACTGTCCTGGGATACAAGGCCGTTGCATCATCCAGGTTACCACACTTACCTCTCCGAAGGGCTATGGCTTCAGGAAGGGGGCGTGGCTTAAGAGTCAGTTTGCCTTGTGGCGGGTATAGTCTCACTGACGTCTTACTCCTCAATCAGATGTCGCCGTTGAGGTTACGCCTCCCTTTGGACCCCCAGTCACAGGTCTCATTTCTGCACCAGAGCCTGAGATACAGAATACACTATCAACTGGCTTTACTCTCGATGTTTTGGGTTTTAAGGCTGTCTGGTCAGAAGATACGGCAGTGTGAAGAATGAAGACGATTAAGATGAGGCTGAGCATGACGACAAGGATAATGATGCTTACATTGTCAGATAATGGTGGCCCGTCTAAACCACTCACGGTTCAAGTAAGTAACTGGGCCAGTCTGCTGGTTTCGTATTGGAGAATTATTGTATGACCCATAATTTCAGTAGATGACTGAATCTGGTGGCCCTCTCTCCACAGTTCCCCAACACCAATGTGCTAATTTCACCCTAACTTGCCCCCAATTTTCTTTGATTTGGGACTTATTTCTCATAGTTTAATGAGCGAAAACGACACTATTACCATTCTATATTCTTCCCACAGCACATCTTCATGACTAGCATATTATTCTAGCGTTAAGCCCTGCTGGGCTGATTATTTGTAAGGTAGTTAACCTCCCCTGAGTCATTATTTCTGATAAATTTCAAATGTACCTTATATGAGGCCTGCAGCTTGGCCTATGCAGACCTTCACTGTCCTTTTATTAGGTCTGCAGCTTGGCAGGGGTTAATCTAGTGTTAAAGCTCATCATTTAAGATGAAGAGATGGCAGTTTTAGGCCGACTTACAATAAAAATCAAATGAAAGCATTCACAGGGTGGAGTGCTGAATCATGCCCAAAGGCCAAAGGGAAAACTGCAAATCTTTAATCATATTACAGTGCTTTCCCTTTGGTCTTCGGACGCTGTGCAGTGTTCCGCCCAATGGATGCCTTCACTTGATTTATCATTTTGAATAATAAAATAATGGTAGACGGCAACAAAAAATGATGGCACAAGTAACATTCAAGCTATTTTTAAAAATTCCACAAAATATGATGGTAACAAAAAGAATTTTATCAATCTTCAAAATTTCATAGAATTTTCAACTGAAAAATTATGGTAGAAAGCGACAATTTGGTCAGTATCATAAACTTCCACAAAAATCATGGTAGCAACCAAGAATTTTATAATAATGGAAACTTAACAGAAATAATGCTACTGAGTAACATTCAGACCACGAAATTACAGCATAAGCTGATAATAGTAGTAACTAACATTTTGATTAATTATTTATTTTCAAGATATTTCAAGTGAATCTTTTGACTACTATAGATTTTTCAACAAAAAATGATGGTAGCTAGTAACTAAGTGGTCAATGTTAAAAATTTCTACAAAAAATTATGGTAGCAGGTAACATTTGACAATTTTAGAATTTCCTACAAAAAATGAGGGTACTAAGTAACATAAAAATAATTTAAATAATTTTTTAACAGAAAATCCACAGTATCAAATCCATTTATTTCCACAAAAAATGATGGCAGCATGTAGCATCCAAATCATTTTCAATAGTTTCCAAAAAAAAATTATGGTGCTATAATATAGTATTTAACTTCAAGATACTTCAGGTGAATCTTGTGCCTGTAGCATGTGAAGCACGGTCTTTGCCCGAGATTCAGTAGTACATTATAACCACCTTCTTCCTGCAACCTCAGTTTCATTTATAATAATTGTATCACTCAGTTTCGTATAAATAATGCAGTGCAGGAGTGAGTAAGGAATTGCTGCGACACTGACAATGATGTTTGATTTTAATACTGTATAATACTGATAGAAAGATGATGGTAGATAAATGTTTAGATTTACTGAAAATACCCAATAAGCAATCGAGAGAGAGAGAGAGAGAGAGAGAGAGAGAGAGAGAGAGAGAGAGAGAGAGAGAGGTTTACCTCAGTGATTGTCAGACTCAGGTTCGTGGCCCATATTACAGTCCTACAAATGTTTCTGAGGGTGGGAGGAAGGTCTCAGGGATAATACAGCATTTTACTCTTCATGCTGTCACATTACTAGAAAATATGGTACAACAGAAACAAAGCCATAGTTATCATGCTTTCACTTTAACCTGGCGCAGATTTTCGTCCTTTTACAGCTTGTTTCACGTACCTGTGTGACAGAATACTACATCCATTCCACGGCACTTCATGTCTATCATCATATTCTATTGTTAATCTACATATTGCTACAACTCAACATTCAGTGAGGAGAGATGGCAATTTCAGGATAAGTTAGAGTAAAAAGAGCATACCCAGTGCTCAGTTTTCAAAAGGTAAGTGCGGATCGCCAGGAAAGTCAAGAGAGGAAATACTGTTTTGAAAGCCTCCCCTTTCAACTCTGATTTTCAGGTGTAAAGACAACCAAGGCTAAAGCGATAAACAGAGTTGATTCCCGCCACGTTGTGCCTGCCCACTAAAAGAACACAGCACCGGAAAAGCTCACCCCATGAATAAAAAACTGTATGTGTGTGTGTGTGTGTGTGTGTGTGTGTGTGTGTGTGTGTGTGTGTGTGTAAATTAGCATTCTTGAGTTTATGTGAATAGGTCTTTCCCCGTGCCTTATTTGTTTGAATCTTTATGTACACGTAATCCATCGAATTTTGCCAAAAAAAAAAAATCATGGAAAATTATGTGCATTTAAATGTAGTTGGTAGTTAACCTTCCTGGGACAGCATATTTTTCTTAGGGTCACGATTCAAAAGGTTTGGGAACTACTGGTCTAGCTGAAATTCTGGGATAATTGTAAATCATACGAGATAAACATACGTTTTACACACATATTATCTAATATATACCGTATAATACCTTCTTCCATCAGTGGCATGGGAGACTGGGGCTAGGTTACTCAGCCCCTTTATACCGCGAAGGTGACCAGCCTTGCTCATCCTTGAGTGGCATTATGTGGTCAATAAAGCCCAACCATCCATAGCATATGAACCCCTATGTGCCTTATCAGGTTGAGCCACCAGACGTTATTTTATAATATAGTTTCCACCTGCCTGGTACGTTTTCATGGCACGCAGGACACCATTTTGTAACTTCTATCTATCTATATACCTAGGCTGCAACCCTCAAGGAGAGGGAGGTAGCCGAGACAGGACGACACACTCCCAATTTACTCATGCACTAAACACATTCACTCGCATCTTAGCCCCAAGGGAAGAAGGGACAGATCCTCACCACACCACACCGCTTGAGGGTCAACTGCGCAGTGCAATCAGTGACATCCTCAGCAGGGCCCGACAGCAAATCTGGTTTACCCCTGCCACATCATAATGAACCCATCCCCTTACCTGCACCTGACCTGATCAGCTGATCAGACCAAATGAGGGAGAATATCCCATCAGGGCTGCGTCATCATTTATTCATTCACAGTTTCTCTCCAATCATTTCTATCATGCACAGCCACTCTTCCTCGCTCAACAGACATCTCTCTCGCATCTAACGCTCTCTTCTTACTGTCCATCCATTCTATTCATGGTCTTCCTCTCAGCCTTACATCTCTCACATTAGATCTAGTTATCTTTTTCACCAATCGCTCATATCCATTCTCTCCATATGCCCAAACCATCGCAACACCCTCTGCTCAACTCGATCAGCCATCTCTTGCACAACTCCAGGTCTCCTTTGCACTTCATCATTTCGCACTCGATCCATACGCGTCACTCCACACATACTCCTCAGACACCTCATCTCCATTACATTCAAACTTTTGCTCTTTGCTACACCCATATTCCATGTTTCAGCCCAATATAATGCAGTTGGTACCACAACACCCTCATACAGCCTTCTCTTTACATCCATTCTAAGTGAACGAAATCTAAACACTTTTTAATTCCTCCCAGCACCACTCCTACTTCATTCATTCTAAACTTCACTTCTGCATCTATTCTTCCACCCACAGCAACATGTGACCCTAAATACTTAAAACACTCTACCTCTCCAAGTAACTCACCATTCAAAACTATATTCATCATCCTACCATCTACCAACCTCATACACTTCATTACTTTATTCTTATCCTTATTTTCTGTCAGTTTCTTCCTTTCACACACCCATCCAAACTCTTCTACCAACTGTCTCAATCTCTCCTCCGAATCAGCCACCAGTGCAGTATCATCCGCAAACAGCAGCTGCTTCAGATTCAACTCTCTACCATCAACATTCACCAGACTCAGACCTCCACGTAACACTCTTGCATTCACCTCCTTACAGCACTATCCATATAAATATTAAACAACCAAGGCGAAATCACACATCCCTGCTGCAGCCCCACTCTCACGGGAAACCAATCACGCAGAGTATTTCCCACTCTTACACACGCTTTACTATTTACATAAAAACTTTTCACTCCTTTTAGCCACCTACCATCAAGTCCATACAATCTTAAAACAGTCCACAAAGCCTCCCTATTAATTCTATTATACGCTTTCTCTAAATCCATGAACACCGAAAACACATCCTTACCTTTTTAAATACTTTTCACACACCTGTCTTACAACTAACACCTGATCCACGTATCCCCTCCCTCTCCTAAAGCCACACTGCTCAACACTAATCGCTCCCTCTGTACCCTCTCTAACTCTTTTAATTAACATTCTACCATACATCTTACCTACAACACTCAACAGACTTATACCCCTAAAGGTGACTTACGACTTAATATTTTGGAGCCTGAAAATGGCTGAGGCCCTCAGGCAGTACTTCGAAAGATTTTCCCTAGGGACGTGCTGAATGAATTAAGTGATGCAGAACTGAGCCATCTGAGTGTGCCTTGCGCATTACGGAGGTTATTCTCTCGGGCATGGTAAGAGCATACGTTCTTTCATAGTCCATCTTTGACTAATGCAAGAAAGCCTTGGTTTAAAGTGATCACGCTTGTTGAGATAATGCTGTCCGCAACAAGGTAAAATGCAACTACAAAAGGTACCGGAGCCAACCCACCCCTGAATCACATCATCTTTACGTTTCTGCCCGGAATCGTGCTAAGTCTGTTCTTCGCTCTACTAAAAATAATTTCATCCATACTAAATGCTCTCAACTCTCCAACTCTCAATTCTTCCCGCTCCTTCTGGCATCTTGCCAAAAATCTTTCTAACAAGAATCATGTGTTCCCTCCTCTTTTCTACTCTGATGGTTCTGTAGCTATTTCTTCCACTGATAAAGCAGATCTCTTCACGCAGACTTTCTCCTCCAATTCCACCTTAGACGATTTCGGTGCTGTTCCTCCATCACTTCAACCCTCTGACTTCCTCATGGCTGACATTAAAATTTCTTCAGTTGATGTATTTTCTGCCATCACTGGCCTCAGTACTAACAAGGCATATGGACCTGATGGGGTCCCTCCTGTTGTTCTCAAGAACTGTGCTTCTGTGCTTACACCTGAAAAAAGAAAACTCTTTCGTCTTTGTCTGTCAACTTGTACCTTTCCTTCTTGCTGGAAGTTTGCTCTCATTCAGCCAGTCCCAAAGAAGGGTGACTGCACTCCCAACCCTCCAACTATCATCCAGTTGCTTTAACATCCTGTATTTCAAAAGTTTTCGAGTCAATTCTCAATAGAAAATTTTTAAGGCATCTTTCCTATCACAATCTTCTTTCCGATTGTCAGTATGGGTCCCGTCAGGGACGCTCCGCAGCTGGCGATCTTCTCTTTCCTTTCAGACTCCTGGTCATCCTCCTTTCGGGACTTTGGCGAAAGCTTTGCCATTGCACTTGACATCTCAAAGGCTTTCGATCGAGGTCTGGCATAAATCTTTAATTTCCAAACTGCCCTCCTACGGTTTCTATCCTTCTATCTGTGCCTTCATCGCTAGCTTCCTTTCTGGTCGTTCTATAGCCGCTGTTATAGACGGCCATCGTTCTTCTCCTAGATCTATCAACAGTGGTGTTCCTCAGGGCTCTGTCCTATCACCAACTCTCTTCCTTTTATTCATCAATGATCTTCTAAGCTGTACATCTAACCCTATCCACTCATACGCTGATGACTCCACCCTTCACCTTTCCATTCCCGGTTCCCGCAACGCCCATCTCAACAGTTACTTCAACAAACAAGGGATGAGGCTATGGCACACCTAATGTCTGACTTGGCTCGTATCTCTGACTGGGGTAAAAATAATATGGTTGTCTTTAATGCATCTAAGACTCAGTTCTTACACCTTTCAACCCGACAAAATCTTCCACAGGTATACCCACTAATGTTTAATAATTTTCAGCTTAATCCTGCCTCATCCTTGAACATGCTTGGGGATTCATTTACTCTGGACTTATCTTGGAAAGATCATATTACATCTCTTGTAAAATTTGCTTCCAAGAGATTGGGTGTGCTAAGCCGACTCCGTTCTTTCTTTACCCCAGCACAGTTGTTGACTCTATACAGGGGTTTTATCCGCCCCTGTGTGGAGTACAACTCTCATGTGTGGGGAGGCTCCCCACATACAGCTCTTCTCAATAGGGTGGAGTCAAAGGCTTTTCGTCTCATTATCTCTCCTCCTATTACTGACTCCCTTCAACCTCTGTCTCTTTGCCACACTGTTGCAACTTTATCTCTTTTCTATCGCTACTTTAATGGTCACTGCTCCTCTGAACCGTCTGCTTGTATTCCTCCACCTCTACGACGTCAGTAGCACCGTCTGGACGCTGCAGCGACTCTCATCCTTTTTCTGTCCAACTCTCTAATGCAAGAATTAACCGTTACTCCCAGTCTTTCATTTATGCAACAGGTCAACTCTGGAACTGTCTCCCTCTGTCTGTATTTCCTGCTGCCTATGATCTCCAGTCTTTCAAACGCAGTGTGTCCGGGCATCTCAAAATGATCGGATCTTGAATTTGGCTCTATATTGTATTTTGTTTTTCTCTTGGAGGGAACTGTTACTGCGGGCTCATGGCCTTTGGTTCCTTCTTCCTCGCATAAAAAAAAAAAAAAAAAACTTATCACGCTTGCCTTTATACAACGGGACCACACAAGCACTTGCCCAGTCAACTGGCACCATACCTTTCGCAAAGCACACATTCAACAATCTTACTAACCAGTCAACAATAGTCACTCCACCACCCTTCAGGCATTCCACAGCACACCCATCCATACCTGCAGCTTTCCCTGTTTTCATCTCCTTTACTGCCTCCTGCACGTCCTCCATCGTGATTAAAGAATCATTCAACTCTCCCAACACATTTATTCCTTGCACCCTTCCATCTGCCGCAATCTCAGCTTCCCTTTCCTCCTTTACATTTAACAATCTTTCAAAATACTCTGCCCATCGCATCCTTACTGCATCCATCTCAGTTAACATCCTTCCATCCTCTGCTTTGACTTGCTCTTCCTTCCCAGACTCTCCCTTTTGACCTTTTTCAACTCCTTCCAAAACATTTTCTTATTCTGTTGAAAATTCACGGTCAACCGCCTACCCCACCTCTCATCTGCTGCCACTTCTGCGTCATGCACAGCCCTTCTCGCCCTATTTCTCTTTTCCTTATGCACTCACCCACATTTTACGTTCAAATTTCGCTTTCACCCACATCAGTCTCG